>NC_063184.1:4982620-5247198 GCF_023159225.1 Perognathus longimembris pacificus | reverse complement strand
TATACATTGCATAATTACATATAATATACAATTATATATATAGCATAATGAAACCTCAATGCTGTTGTATATACTTATTTCCATACCTATATTTTATATTTTTTAATTTCTTTATTGTCAAAGTGAAGTACTAAGTTTTATATTCTATGGAGTATAATTTGTAGAGAGAGAGAGACAATGGAAATGAGAATATCAAGAGACACACGAGGAAGCAGTGCTCAATCTGTTAAGTTTTCCACCATTCCCGTCATCCGTTCTATTTGCTGATGCATCTGAGTGATTGAAATAAGGCCGATATGAATCCATAGATATAAGCACCGACAGCTCATTCTTCACGTCCAACACTTTCCAAACCTTGGTGATAGGCATGCCTGAGTTCCTAGAGGAAAGGAAGGTCCCACCTCCCAGGTGATGAGTATACTTGAGTTCCTAGAGGAAAGGAAGTTCCACCCCCAGGTGATGGCATGCCTGGATTGGTAGAGGAAGACCTGCCCCCAGGTGATGGGCATAACTGAGTTCCTAGAGGAAAGGAAGTCCTGTCCCCAGGTGATGGGTGTACATGAGTTCCTACAGGAGGGAAGTCCCACCCCCAGGGGATGGGCTTGCTTGACTTCCTAGGTAAGGGAAGTCCCACCCCCAGGTGATGGGTGTGCCTTTTGTAGAATATAATTGCAATATAAAAATAATTGCTTTCTATCCTGACACAAGAGACTCAGTATTTCCTGGTTTTCTCCCACACAACTGATTTCATCCCTGACCAAGCTCCCAGGTTAGGAATACAAGGATGTATTTCTTTGTTTCATGTAGATCAGGTCACTTAGCAAGGTGAGTGGAGAGATCTTCTTGCATTATTCTTCTCAAACTCTTGATGGCAACCATCCACCCCTCCCTTCCCCCCTCCCTCCCTCCCTGTGTCCATCCAACCCTTCATCCATCCACCCATCAGTCCATCCCTCCACCCATCCATCCTCCATCCCATCCATCCACCCATCCCATCCCTCCACCCAAACATCCTCTCACCCATCCATCAATCCACCCACCCATCCATCCACTCATCCATCCATCCATCCACCCATTCATCCCTCCATCCCATCCATCTACCCACCCATCCTTCCATCCATCTATCCACCAACCATCCCTCCATCCAACCATCCTTCCATTTATTCATCCACCCATTCATCCCTCCACCCCTCCACCCATCCTTCCATCCATCCATCCATCCCCACATCCATCCCCTCCATCCATCCACCCATCCCTCCATCCATCCACCCATCCCACCATCCATCCCTCCTTCATCCACCCATCCCTCCATCCACCTCCATATGTATGTAATAATACATTATATATAAATAATATATAAAATTATATAATATAAATATTATAAATATAATATAATATCAATAATATATAAATACATATATATATATTTTCTTGACTCAGTTATACACAGAGGGACATCTGGGCTTGGTTCCACATGGCAAATAATGCGGCAACTACACGGTGGTGCTGGTAGCCATCACACAGGCTACTCAGAGGTCAGTTACTCCAGCCATTGAAGAGGGAATCAAAGGCCAGCATCTTCGGGAGCAAAGCTGTCCCTAGAATACAACATAACATAAATAGATAGTGCATATCCACAAGTCAAAGCCCCAATTGCTTTTGAGCCTGGAACCCCACCTACTGGGGACATGAAGATCTCAGGATGGAGAGGTTCAAAGTCAGCCCCAGGGAGGAAAGTCCAAGAGACTGCTATCCCCATTGGACACCCGTACATCTCCCCACCCAAGAAGCCAGGGGTGGAACTGTGGTTTTAGGTGTTTCTGTAGCATCCTTGATTGAATTAGCTCCCGGACAGTGGTCACAACCCGAACCAAATCTTGGATCAAACACACACACACACACACACCACACACACACACACACACACACAGTTGGAAACTCTATGATGTCATGAGGCATTTGCAATTTCAGTGATTTCCATGGATGAGAAGACAAGATGGTAGCCACAGGCTGGAGAATGCGCCTGGTTTCTAACGTATCCAAATGGGATCCCTGGTTGGTCTTCATTTAGGGTCCCTGATGCCTACCGCAGTGTGAGGATTTCCCAGCTCCCCCACCTCTGAATCTCAAGAGTCATTCCACAATTTTTCAAAGCCAGAGACATCCTTGGTCCTTCTTTGATTGGCTTTCTGGCCCTTACTGATTAGTTGATCATTTTACCTGATTTGAGTCAGGCTCTTAAAAGAGCCCGGTAGGTCATGATTTAATTCGTTGTTCTTGTCTTATTTTATTTTCTCTTTATTTATTTATTTTTGATACTGGTCCAAGAGCTGGTTCAGGGTGAAGACACGGACTTGCTTGTTCATTCTTCTACCCTCCAACAGTCTTAAGAATTGGCAGGGTGCCGTCGTTACCACCCTAGACCAACAGATAGTCACCGTACAATGGGTAACCCCACTTGGTTGTTTGAATCCGTAGACGGTTACACATTTTCACCCATTAGGAAGGCTGTACGAACCACATGGCCTTAGAGGAAATGGAATCTCATCTGTCTTATGCTTCTTTTCGTATCCTACTCCCTAGGAGCTCCTCCGATGGTAGACCAGTTGTCTGCTCTATTCTCCATGTTTACCACCACCTCTCAGGACATAACTCCAAATTTCTGAGAATTAGTGCCATGTATTCATTCTGACTATGGTGTTTTCTTTCTTTCTTTCTTTTTTTTTTTTTTTTTTGCCAGTCCTGGGTCTTGACTCTGGGCTCGAGCACTGTCCTTGGCTTCTTTTTGCTCAAGGCTAGCACTCTGCCACTTGAGCCACAACGCCACTTCTGGCCATTTTCTATTATATGTGGTGCTGGGGAATTGAACCCAGGGGCTTCATGGTAGCAAGGCAAGCACTTTTGCCACTAGGCCATATTCCCAGCCCGACTTTGGTGTTTTCATTTCCAACTCTGAATAGGACAGATAACCCTGCAGCACTGTCCATTAGCCCCTTGGTAGAGATGGAAAGGAGGGAGGGAATCCACCGGCAGAAGAAGGAGAAACAGCTGTGCCACTGGCTCACATCTAAAGAACACCCTCAGTATTTCCTCCTCTGTGTCCTGGTGGGCATATTCAGTGATACAAAAAAACAAAAAACAAAACATCATTTGGACGGTTCTCCCATCCATCCTGTTCTTCCGTTGGCCCAATTGCTTAGGCTCCTTGCTTGCTCCTCAACTACTGCTCAAGAAGGGTGAAATAGTCACTAGGGAGCATTCTGTATGGAACGGACTGTGATTTTCACGTAAGTTATAACACACACACACACAGACACACGCCTCCTTCTTTTCAATCTTGTTCCCATATTACAATGCAAACCTTGGGCCCTCTGATAGCGTGACTATTATCAATCACATAATGGCCTTCTGGGTAGTTATCCTTCCACCTTCTGGGAACACCAGTCATGGATTTCATTTCACAAGCATGAGATGAAAATCCGGGGCCTCAGCCTTATGAGATATAGTTTCCCCCACCTCGGAATCCCCAACATATACAAGTATTTCTTTGTGAGGTTGGGTGTGAAAGACAAGCAGGAGTCATTGTCCAGGTGCCTGTTTTGTGGAGGAAGAAGCAGAGATTACCTGATATAAGCGTTGATGGTTAGGTGGTCACAATCACTAGTACACTGGAGATAGAGTCTCAGTTCCCCACTCCCCTTCCAGGATTTTCCCTTCCTTGTCAGCTACCGGGGCGTAAGTGAGTCCGTTCCCTGACTGGATGAGAAAAGACCGTGGGGAAAGGTGAGACCATGCACAGGGAGGAGGAGGAGGTAGTGGTGGTAAAGCATGAAGAATCCATAACTGCACAGGGCAGACAACTGGTCTATCTTCAGGTTGGTTCCCAAACATTCAGGGATTCAAGTGTCTCTGGATTTCATTCCGTAAAATGAGACAATGTTTGTGGCTATGACTTTTTGTTTAGGGACACATTCAGTTCTAAGAAGGATTTGCAAAGGAGGGAGAGGAGGGTGTTGTTTGACTGCCGTCCATGAAAAGGTGGACAGGGTGCCTGGGGATACAATTCAACTCCAGGCCTTGACAGCCCTGGAGTTATGTCTTCCTAAACCCTCAGGGTTTTTTGTGTTGGAACCATGTGACTCCTCTCATGCAGAAACTTCCCTGATTTCTCTCATGCAGAAACTTCCTCGTTTCTGTCCTTCTGTCCAAAGAGGATCTGTCTCCACACAAGATATCACCATAATAAAAGATGCTGGGTCTATCTGGTGTCATCCTGGCCTCATTGTAAAGAAGGGAAGTCGTGCCCCAGGTGATGGGTGTGCCTGAGTTCCTAGAGGAGGGCAAGTCCTACTCCCACATGATGGGGCTGCCTGAATTGCTACAGGGAGGAAGTCCACCGCCCAGGTGATGGGAGTGTATGAATCACTAGAGGAGGGCAAGTCCCATCCCCTAGGTAATGGGTGTGCCTGAGTTCCCACAGGGAGGAAGTCCCACCACCAGGTAATGAGTGTGCCTGAGTTCCTACAGGGAGGAAATCCCACCCCCAGGTGATAGGTGTGTCTGAATCCCCAGAGGAGGCCAAGTCCCACCCCCAGGTGATGGGCCTGCCCAAATGCCTAAAGGAAGGGAAGACCCACCCCTAGGTAATGGATCTTGTCAATACTGGACATTTCTGAGAATCAGGGCCACAGAACCCCTCTGGTTTTTCTGTGATTTCTTGTCCAACTCTGGCATAGGCTGGAAGGCCTGCAGAACTGTCCATTCAGCCCCCTGGTAAGGGTGGAAGTGGCAGAATCGACCTGCAGAAGGCAGGGAGACACTGTTCTGTGGCTCCAATCTAAAGAATACCTGCAGGATCTCCTCTTCTGTGAAGCCCTGGGTCAATTCCTCAGCACCACCTGCACAGAGAAGGCCTAAAGTGGTGCTGTGGCTCAGGTGGTAGAGTGCTCACCTTGAGCAAAAAAGAAGCCTGGGACACAGTGCTTGGGCCCTGATTCCCAAGCCCCCAGGATGGCTATCAGTGAGTGAATGAATGAATGCATGCATGCATGCAAAATCAGTTTCCCCACTACTCAGGATCATTGGGGAAAGGTGAGATTATGCCAAGGGATGAGGAGGGTCTGTGATAAAACCATGGGGGAAATACAGAACTGCGCAAGGCAGACAGCTGGTATACCTTCTGATTATCACCCATCTCAAATGCACCAACTCTTGGTACAGTGCATAGAGAGACAGGGGTTCAATCCTGTCCATCCTCTTTGGAAGGCCTTCTCTCACAAATTAATCCACATTAGCATTATTATCCCTCATCATTGTAAGGTTCGCCAGGACGTGAACCACATTGGTTCAGGCAGAGGTGAGTTTATTGGGAGAGAGAGAAAACTGTCAGCCCAGATAAGATGGAGGGACAGGGAGGTTAAGCTGAAGGGAGAAGAAGGAAAGAGAGAAAAGGAAAGAGAGAGAGAAGGAAGGAAAGAAGAAGGGAAGGAAGGAAGGAAGGAAGGAAGGAGCAAAGAAAGAAGGGAGGGAGGGAGGGAGGGAGGGAAGGAGGAGAAAGAAAGCAAGGAAGGAAGGAGGAAGGGAGGGATGGAGGGATGGAGGGAGGAAAGGAGGAAGGAAAGAAAGAAGGAAGGAAGGAAGGAGAAATAAAAGAATGAAGGAAGAAGGAGAAATCAAAGAAGGAAGGAGAGAAAGAAAGAGAGAAAGAGAGGGAAGGAGGGAGGGAGAGAGGAAGGAAGGGTAGAAAGAAGGAAAGAAGGAGAAAGAAAGCAAGGAAGGAAGGTGGGAGGGAGTGAGGGAGGAAAGAAGGAAGGAAGGAAGAAAGGAAGGAAGGAGGGAGGGTGGGAGGGAGGGAGGAAGGGAGGAAGGAAGGAAGGAAAGAAGGAAGGAAGGAGAAAGAAATCAAGGAAGGAAGGAAGGAGGGAGGGAGGGAAGGAGGAAGGAAGGAAGGAAGGAAAGAAAGAAAGAAGGAAGGAAGGAGGAAGGGAGGGAGAAAAAGAAAAGAAAGAAAAGAAGAAGAAAGGAGGGAAGGAAGGAAGAAGAAAGGAAGGAAGGAAGGAAGGAAGGAAGGAAGGAAGGAAGGAAGAAAGAGAAGTAGAGAAAAGGAAAGAGACTGTGGACTCCTGTCGGGCCGGATTATCTAGGGAAAGGTGGCTGGGAGGCCAGATTGATTGGATTTGACTTGAACGCCGGCCCTGAGCCTCTCTATCATCATTATTATTATTATTATCAATACCTGGAACTCAGGGCCTGGGCACCATTCCTGAGACTCTCCTCTATTATTATTATTGTTATTATCATTATTATTATTATTATTATTATTATTATTATTATTATTATTATTATCTGGGACTCACGACCTGGGCACCATCCCTATGCCTCTATTATTATTATTATTATTATTATTATTATTATTATTATTATTATTACCTGGAACTGAGGGCCTACTCACCCAGTACTTCATTGTTACCCTTTCATGGTATTGTGCAACAGTAAGTCTCATCTTGGCCCTTGGTGTCCATCCTTGAACAGAGTAAGAGTGACCCTGCTGGGGGTAGACCAGATGTCTGCCCTGGGCAGTTATCATTATAGAAATATATAATATATAAAGATAAATAAATATAAATCTATAACAAATATATAATAATACAAATAAATTGTTATATAAATACACAATATAAACGATGTAAATATAAGTATATAAAATATAATGCATAATATACAAATGTATATAAATATATAATAAAATTCTATAAATATGTAATAAATCAATATATAATAAATATATAATTATATAAATATAATATAAATTACATAGATATATAATATATAAATACAAATTAAATACATAATTAAATGAGAATAAAATTAAATAAACATTATATAAATATATAATATATAAATATACATAAATATATAATATAACTTACATAAATATATAATATATTAATATATCAGTACAAATATAAATATAATAAGTATATAGTTACATAAATATATGATTATATAATATATAATATAAAACATATAAATGTATAAATATTAACATGTATAAGTATATAATATAAAATAGTATAAATATATTATAAATTACATAACATAATATATAATTTATAATTTATATGTAGTACATAAATAAATAATGAATATGTAACTTTATAAATATATAAGTCTCATAAATACATAATATAATACATAAACATAAATATGTAATTATATGAATGTACAATTTCATAAAAACAATAACTTATATAAATATATACTGTTTCAAAATTAATGTATATAAGCATAAGTAAATATATAATTATATAAATACATAACATAAATCACATAATTATAATACATTCATATATAACATATAAATATAATCATATAAATATATATTTTACATTAACATATTAATATATAATAAATATACAATTACACAAACATATCATCTAAATTACATAAATATACGATATACTAATATTAATAAATAATTATATAAATATATTATATAATTATATATAAGCCTACAGTAAATATATAATTATATGAATGTATCATTACATAAGCATATTATATATATATATATATATATATATGTATATTGCCAGGATACATCTTCCTTTTAAGAGTCGGGGGCGATCACTTTCTCCACATTGTGTCTGACCATTTCTTCCTGTGTGTATTTTTCCTTTTTCCTATTACACAATCAACCTCTCTTCTATAATATGTATGTTTGCATCTGTGTATAGATAATTTTTTAATCCCACACAGAACTTTACATTTTTTATTTATTATTAGTTAAAATCTGGTAGGTTTCAATAGGCGTAGGGGAAGTGTGGGGAAAGCCAGTATTCTGTATATAAATCAGTATTCTGCATATAAATCCATATATATTATATATTCTGTATATAAATCTGTATTCCATTTATAATGGCAAGGCCCAGGCCCAGAGTTCCAGGCCCAGGGCTGGAGTTCAAGGTCCTGGGCCCGAGTTCAAGTCCCAGGCCCTGAGTATGAGTTTCAGGCCTGCAGCTGAAGGCCAACGGCCCAAGTTCAAGGCTCAGGCCCTTAGTTCAAGGGCCTAGGACCCCTGCTTAAGGCCTAGGCCCTGAGTTGAAGGCTCAGGCTCCATTTCAAGGCCCAGTTCTCAGCTGGAGGCCCAAACTGTGTGTTCCAGGCCCAGGCCCAGTTCAGACCCAGGGCCCAAGTTCAAAGCCCAGGCCCTGAGTTCAAGGCCAAGGCCCTGAGATCAACTCTCAGGTCTGGAGTTGAAGGCCCAGGGTTCATTTCAAGGCCTGGGCCTGGAGGTCAAGGCCCAGGCCCTGAGATCAAGGCCCAAAGGACCCTTGTTTCCAGGCCCGGCGGGCCCTGAGTTCAAGGTCCGGGCCTGGAGTAGAAGGCTCAGTCCCCGAGTTCAAGGCCCAAAGAACCATGAGTTCCAGGCCCAGTTCCTGAGTTTAAGGCCCAGGCCCTGAGTTCAAGGCCTTGGTCCCCTGCTAAAGTCCAAGGCCCTGAGTTCAAAGCCCAGGCCCCGAGTTCAAGGCCAGGCACCAAGTTCAAGTCCCAGGCCCTGAGTTCAAGTCCAAGGGCCTGAGTTCAAGGCCTGGGCCCTGACTTCCATGCCCAGGCCCTGAGTTCAAGGCCCAGGCACCAAGTTCAAGTCCCAGGCCCTGAGTTCAAGTCCAAGGCCCCACGTTCAAGGCCTGGGCCCTGACTTCCATGCCCAGGCCCTGAGATCAAGGCCCACGGCCCAATTCAAGGCCCACGGCCCAATTTCAAGGCACAGGCCCCGAGTTCCAGGCCCAGGCCCTGAGTTCAATACCAATACCCCGTCTCATCCAGGCCCTGAGGTCAAGTCCAACACCCCAATTTCAAGGCCCAGGCCCTGAATTCTTCAAGTCCTTGGGACCCTACTTCAAGGCCCAGGCTCCGGTTCAAGGCCTATGTCCTGATTCAAGGCCCAGACCCGACTTCCAAGCCCAGGCTCTGAGTTCAAGGCCCAGGCCCCAGGATCAAGGCCCAAGGACCCTGAGTTCCAGGCCTAGTCCCTGAGTTTAAGACCCAGGTCCTGAGTTCAAGGCCCAGGCCTGGAGTAGAAGGCCCAAGCCTAGACTAGAAGACCCAGGACTGGAGTTCAAGGCCCAGGCTCCAATTTCAAGGCCCAGGCCCCAAATTCCATGCCCAGGCCTTGAGTTCAAGACCAGGACCCCGAGTTCTTATCCCAGGCCCGGAGGTCAAGTCCAACACCCCAATTTCAAGGCCCAGGGCTGATATCAAAGTCTAGGCCCCTAAGTTCAAGGCCCAGGCCCAATGTTCAAGGTCCAGGCCCCGAGTTCAAGACCCAGGCTCTGAATTCTTCAAGTCCTAGGGACCCGACTTCAAGGCCCAGACCCCGCATTCCACACCTAGGCTCTGAGTTCAAGGTCCAGGCCCAGTACAGGGCCCAGACCCCGAGTTCCAGGCCCAGGCCCCAAATCCAAGGCTCAGGCCCTGAGTGCAAGGTTCAGGCCCTGAGTTCAAGGCCTAGATCTGCAATTCAAGGCCCAGGAGTTGAAGGCCTAGGCCCACTTCCAGGCCCAGGCCCGGAGTTCAAGACTTAGGTCTGCAGTTCAAGGCCCATGCCCAGAGTTCAAGGCCCAGTTTCTGAGTTCCAGGCCCAGGACCCAAGTTCAAGGCCCAGGGTCCAGTTCAAGGCCCAAACCATGAGTTCGAGGCCCAGGCTTGGATTTCAAGGCCTAGGTCCCCTAATAAAGGCCCAGGCCCCGAGTTCAAGGCCCAGACCCAGAATTCAAGGCACAAAATTCAAGACCCAGGTCCTAAGATCAACTCCCAGGCTTGGAGTTGAAGGCCTAGGTCCCAATGTCAAGGCCCAGTCCTGGAGGTCAATGCCCAGACCCTGAGATCAACTTCCAGGCCTGCAGTTGAAGGCCCAGGGTTCAGTTCAAGGCCAAGGCCTTGGCCCTGAGGTCAAGGCCCAGGCCCCAAATCCAAGGCCTTGTGTTGGACCCGGGTAACTACAACCATAGTCAGGACACGGGGGATGCAGAGGCGAGTGGACCAATGCACATTTTATTTCAGGAGTGCCAGGGTTTATATAGGGTTAGAAATCAATTCACAATTTCAAGGGTAAAAATTAATACTCCATGATATCCATTTCAAATACAAAAGTTGAGGATGTTACTACTGGGAGGATGGAAACTAATACAAAAGTTTTCCTACTACAAAAGGTGGCTACTTCAAAGAGTAGTTACTACTAAGGGCTGAGCTACTTCAAAGAGTTGATCAACTACAAAGATTGTTGATATCAAAACAGAAGAATAAACCAGTCAAGGCAGAACTATATCATCTAGCTACTACTTCCTCAAGACTTTGACCAAGACTTCTCTATTAACTGTGAAGAGACTTCCCTATATACTGTGAAGAGATTTCCCTATATAATGTGAAGAGTCTTCCCTATTTACAGTGAAGTGCTTTCCCTAAAGGCAGCTGGTCAAGCAAGTCTCCCCAGGGAGACTTTGTACAGGGAAAAGGGAGATTCTCATGACAAAGAGTGGTTTCCTTTGGCCAGGAAACACAAAGGAACTCTTTAAAGGGGATGTCTCCCCAGGGGCCAATTAGTGTGCTAATGAGGCATCAGTGTAACTGTACCAAGGTTAAGTCTTCCACTGGTCAGAGAAGTTATTCTCCCACAATTCCCCCTTTATTTATTATTTTTACACAGCTGCTTCTCTAGTAAGCTTAAGGGCAGTGAGTAAAATATCAGAAGATTTATTCTTAGCAAAACGCTTCATTACTGCTATGATAGAACAGTATCCTAAGGAAAAAATATATAACATAAGTACTAAGGCAATAGAAGTGCTTCCAAAACTATATGTAATACTTTGCCAGCAACCCCTGGGGTCTAATCCTTCTAAGGTCTGGGCTAGTCCCTGGGCAATCTCATCAATAGAAGATGCATTTGGTAATTCCTTTTGAAACGCTTCAAGAACCTCCTGGTATTAACTTTGCTCACCTAAAGAACCATTTACTATGGTTCCATCTATAAGCATTTTTATATCATTCCATTCACATTCAAAGGCATTATATTTATAAGGTGTTACACAGACATGACTAGAATTCTAATCACAAGGTAAAAACAATCAGTGCTGCAAAACCAGATATTTCTGTCCAAGCCAAAACACCCCTCCTTTGACGGCTTCTATCTCATCTTGAAGGTAGGCGTTTACTTCCAGCTGATGTTGCCACAAATTGTGGGAGTTCTTGTGCCAGTGCACCATAAAGTCATGAGTTTGTACAGATTGTCACAATGCGGCTCCGGATACTGCTGTAGTAGTAGTGATGGCAATCAGTCCAATGAGTCCTGCGATAATCAGTCCAATTGTACAACTCCTCTTTAAAAGCTGCTTGAAATAACAGCTTATTACTAGTCCTTGTACAGGTCCTCTGGTCCAGGAATGATGCATGGGAACAGGCACCCAAAGTGAGTGGCGCTGGGTCAAAATTACGATCCTATCTTGACACGGTAGGGGTGCACAGGGTGAAGATGTAGATTCTTCCAGATGACTGTCAGGCTGTCCTCCATCTTCATCCAAATGGGATGAGCAGGGGTCCTGGAGGCAGCAGGCAGCAGTGTCTCCCAGTGGCTCCAATGGAATTTCACACCTCCTGCTGGGCTGCCTGTAATTTTCGGCATAGACTGGTTAAAGAAGCTAGGTTACAAAGCCTGACTTGAGCAAGATTTACTATTTTCCTGGTTGCTTTTTAAATTTGGACATATTCATAGATAAATTTGGACATGTTCATAGATGAAGCAGAGTCAGAAGATGGGTTACATTAGGTGCAATTTTGTAACCACAAACCAAAAAGTTCCCAATCATACCCAATATGTTGGGATGTATTCCATATGGTTGGAAAAATTCCTTGACAAGTTTCCCAACTCCTTTCAGTAAAATTCAAGTTCAGATAAGTAAAAATGTCACATTTAGGCAGGCTAGCAGGACTACGATAATTGTCTATCTTATTTTATTCCACAGACCAAGAAGACAGTCTAACCAGCCGAGTTCTACTGGAATTATATGAACCTCCATGTTGAATCCAATATTAATACCCGAAAGGATAACATTGGGAACAGCCTAGACAGATAGCTTTAGAGAACTGAGAGTAAGAGAAGTTAAAAGATCGTCATTCTTCCATAGGAAAGACTGGAGTGCCAGACCCATAAAGGGGAGAGACTAAGTCAGGAATGGATGTAGAAACAGGGACAGGGTCTTCTGTCCATAAGTATGGATGGAGTAAAGAAGGGTTAGAAATATAGGCCCAAGACATTACCTCTGATGTAGCCACTACAGGTTATCAGTGCACACCTGTCCATTAGGATGGCTTTATGACTTGGATGAGGATGTCTCACCCCAGTCTTGATGTACAGGGTGGTGTTTTTTGCTGGATCCACTGGAGCAGGTGCTAGAAAGATGGGCTGTCTTCTGTAGAAACATAAGCATATCCTCCCCACTGGGTTATTATCTCCCCTGAACACAATAGAAGCTCCACACCCAATCAAGTCCGGACAGCCTGTGGCTTGTTTAACAAGGGCGGGGCTAAGAAGTGGTGCTCTGCTCTGTCCATTGCATTTCGTAGAGGCAAATTTTTAAAATTAAGAACAAATAATTAAAAACAAATATTGATTTCTCAATAATGGCTTGGGCTATTTCATAAAAACTTTTCATTGAAGTCTCATACCCCCCAGGACTACCCATATTCCCCCTTTTTTATTTATTTATGTGCTCCGAGACGGGAGGTGGGGCTGGTTTGGGCTGCCTTTCCGGTTCCGGGGAAAAGGTAGCTGTGGATAACAGCCACTTGGGACTGCCCCTTAAAGGTATAGCCAGAGCCCAACATCTCCCCCTTCTGTTTTTTAAAATAGCAGGGGGCGCTGTAAACATAAGGCGTATGTAGACATGAGGCAAATGTTGACATAAGATATATGTGGGGCCTCTTCCACAAGGGGGGTAAGTGAAGGGGCCACACATTTGGCTCAGTCCGGAGAAATTGGAGTTCTTATCCCGTTTCTGTGCCACTCAAGACAATGCAGACAGCATTTGCCTCTTCTGGCGGTAAGGTAGAAGCAGGTTCAAGCTTTGGCAACTCTGGTTGCCCACAGCAGCCAAGGCGCTGGTAACTTAGCACATTTGGTTAGTAAAACATTTTATCATAAGCATTGAGGCAAGGTATAAAATACCTAAACTCCTATTTCCCTCCAACTGGAATCCCTAAGTTTAGCAGAAAGGGAGAGACAAAAGGGAAACTACAAGGTAATAATACTCCATTCTAGTTTTTTGTGAGGCTGCAGGCAATATTGCCACAGCAAAACCTTGTGCCAGAAAGACACCAGGCAGAGTCCAGGAAGTAAGCAGGGCTGGTGCTGGTCCACTGCTGATGTACACAGGCAGGCTTCTCATTTTTCCATGAAAGAGCAGGAAGAAATCTACCATGGTCTCTGTTTTTCTAGAGAGAACAAGGAGAAGACATTTCTCCAGAGCGAGTGCTCTGGGCTTTAATTCCTCAGTCAGGAAAGGTACATACAAGGGTCCTTCCTGCACTGATTTGGGGAGATTTAAAATTTCCTTTTTTGTGTAAATGTACGATATTTAATGTGAGCATAGCTGTCCTTAACTGGTCATGGGGGCTGTTCCCCCCCCCCCTTTTTGTTTTAGTTAATGACACAGGGGGGCACAAGGCTGGTTTATGGGCAGAGGTCATTTCTTCTGGAACTACTTCCTGCTGAAAGGGGGCGAAGTAGTCAGAGGCCCCTGATTTGTCATATGGCCTGGTACTGTCCAGTTTGGTTGGTAAGAGTCCTCATCATTACTACGAGAATGGTTATTAGGACCAGAGGGTGTCATGGTCTCCTCTGGCCAGCTCCTGTAGCTTGGGCACATCAGGAAGTCCCTAGGGCTGGGGCCTCCAGGGTCCAGATCTGTGTTGGGCACAGCAGTGTAGAAAGATGATGACCTTGAACTGCAAGTATCCAGGTGGTGATCTCAGTGAGGGATGTTATTCTGTTAAAAGAGACTTTTGAGAAGGTAAGGCAAAAGGCTGACAAGTTCACAGGGCTAGTTAACATGAATGGCATAGGAGAACATACCCTGGGCATAAGCCAGAAAAATTCCATTCAGAACATAACCCCAATTGTGGCCAATTACAAGGAAGGAGGAATAACTGAAGGAAGTGTTTAGGGCTAGTGGGCCATCCGTGGTGGCGCACACTGGTAGTCAAAAGGAAAATGGAGAGGTATGGGCATTGGGTAGGTGACCAACTATTCCTCCTGATCTCCTGGCTCTGATTAGTTTTGAAAGGGTGAGACAAAGTGACTCCATTTAGGATGTGACATCATTCTCCTCTTACTCCTCTCCATGTTCCTTGTTCCCTGGACAGGCTGAGTCCCAGGGGTCTAGGAGATTGTTGCTGGGGATGGCATGCTCCCATTGGCATTCACGGGGTTTGAACTCAGGGCCTGGGCACTGTCCCTGAGCACTTCTACTCGAGGCTAGTGCTCTACCACTTGAGCCATGATGCTGCTTTCAGCATTTCTCTGGTTCTCTTGAGCCAAGCTTCCAGCCTGGCTCTTGGCCGGTTAATTGGGGTATGAAGTTTTAGAGAGATTTTCTGCCCGGGCTGGCTTCGAACTGCAATCCGAGGAGTTATAGCCATAAGAGCCCTTTTTATGTGCAATTAAAGCAACAAGGAAAACAATAGGAACAGAGTTTCACCTGAAGCTTGTCGAGAATTGACCAACAACCACTTGTCAGAGTTCTGTCATAACACTTAGAGAACAGCAGACTGAATGAGATCCATGTGCCATCAAATCAATTCATCATTTATCCTTACTGGAGGGTGGAAGAGAACACAAATGAATAATCGAGAGGGAAAACGTTCAGGATAATGTAAAAGTCTCAGCTTTAACAGTGGCTGTGTCCTCCATCCTGGATTAGCAGGCTTCATTAGCTATGTGTGATGGAGTCAGGCAGGAGTGATCTGGGCAAGGCTGTTGGGGCACCTCTCGGAATCCTCTGGATAGACTGTCACCTCCTGCTGGATTGCCTGCAAAAATTCTAGACAGACTGGTTATTTGAAATCTCTCAGTATTCCCTGGTTGCTTATTCTGAGTACTCTCTGGCTTTTGTAGGCTGATGTCCTTCTGGTTCAAGCAGGGTAAAAAGATTTCCCTAGTCACAAAATCCACACTGCTACCACACATGTTAACCTGTATTCTATTAAGCAAAATGTTAGCACTATGGTTGTTCAAATTCTTTATCTAGAAATGTACTTTAAGCCTTTAAAGGTAGAGAGAGAGGCTTTTACAACTTTGCCACAGCCTTATTTGCATCTGAAAAACTCTGGAACCCAGGGGGAATCTAGCCTCCTGGCTGCCTGTTTTAAAAGAACCATTTTTTTTTTCTTTAGTCCCAGCTACTGTATGACCTTTGAACTCAAATAACAAATTTTCCTTAATGCAAAAATTACAATTACAAAATTAGAAACACTTATCCATTCAGCTTTCCAATAAATTAGTGAGAAACATTAGCTTGCTTTGCAATTTTTTTCTACATACAGAGTTAATGCAAATTTACTTTTATCCCCACTAGTTTATTATACATACTTTAAAATACTTGCCTGACTATATGTAACTTAAGATAGTTAGGAGTCTTACTTATTACATCGCAGTATATACGTAGAATTTAGTACCTGAATCATTAGATTGATATCCAAAACAATTGTAACAAAAGTACTTTTACCAGTGGTCACCAGAATTACAAACACAAGAAATCTGGTCTCAGCATCTTTGCCTTTTCAATATATCTAAATTGCAAAAATAGTATAGGAATCAAATCACACCAGATAAATAAACTTTTTAACCATTAAAAAATTGTTTCCAATTCTTACTGTCTCTCAAGAGGCAGTATTAGAAATTCCAGTCAAATCACTCATTGCTGCATATTAGAACCTTTTGGAATTTTCTTAGACATATTTGTTTGCACCCAGACAATCAGCTTGGGTTTAAAAACCTGGGGATTTTCCTTGTTGTAACTCCACCTATGAGCTGCAAGTGAAAGTTTAGCACAGAACTTAAGCAAATAAACATAGCAGTTAAAGAGGCAGTAATTCTTAAACCATGATGCTAGATTTTATATGCTTTTATCCACAGACAAGTGGACAGACAGACATATATAGCCAAACAGTTGTTCACAAGGTTTGAGTGCTTAAAATTGTTTTTTGATTGGCCATGTAAGTTTTCTGGAATTCCAGTGGCAAAATGACATTATTTTGCCCAAATTTATTAGAACCACGTGGTCAGTTAAAAAGCAAAAAACCTTCCCAAGGAAGCAAAAATTGTCACAGATTCAGGCTCACAGCAAGACATCTCTCTTTCCTTTGTTCTCCCAAATTTTATTGAACACCAATAACAAAAACCTAAAACCCCTTTTTTTGTCTTTCAAAGCAGATTAGCCAACAGATATTGTGTAGGCGAGTCCAGTAAATTTCCCAGGCCTCAGAGGTGGGGGAGGAAGTGGGTGCAAGGGCAAGCCAACCCAAGAGTGGCGTGTGCCGCCGAGCCGCCCCCGCCGCCCCACCCCCCGCCAGGTTGGACACGCGAGCCCTGCAGCATCTCTGATGGCGGAGGTGGCGGAGTGTGTCCCAAGGCACAGGGTTAACTTTGTGCCACAGCAGCTGCATTGTTCCAGTAACTCCGTGTGCGCTTCTCTGCCCCAGCGCCTGCCCCCATAGCTCTGGTGATAGTAACCACGGGATGCCGGGCCCCACACTGCAAAACTTCTCTGCACTCGCCACGCCTTACGGCGCCACCATCCTCCCACCACTGCCGCTGCCCCGCGCCTGGCTCCAAGGCGAGGGTGCCTTTGGTCCGGCCAGGCTCCGCCGCTTCCTGTGGCTCCCTTCCCACTCCGCGCGGCCCCCGCTCTGCCTCATTATTCCACTGATGGGGGGAATTACACACACCCAGAAAATACCATTCACGATCCAAGGGCTTGCCGGTAACTCAAAATCCCTTGAGCTCGTGCCCCCACATTATGGCGCCATAATGTTGTGAACCTTTTCACCCTCATGCGTGTTCCGCCCCATCCTGCTGGGTGGAAAGCTGGAGTGTGGCCCAATGTGCCAACCTTGGCAGTGTGTAGAAGCGAGCATGCCCTCCTCCTGCCCCTGAAATGAAGGACACAGGACACACAGGCATCTCGGGGTAAGCTTCTGGAACTTCCTTCCTTTTACTCAGGGGAGGTGTTTATATGACAGTAATGGTGGCAGGAAGGGGAGGGACTAACTGGATACTAGCAATAGGCTGATGAGCTGACCATCACAGTAATGTCATGGAACTTCCCCCAGAGGTGGAGATCACAGCCCACCCGGCCGCCCCCTTGGACTCCACTTGGTGCCATTATGATATCCATGTGCTCCTAGACGGGAGGCAGGGCTGGTTTGGGCTGCCTTTCTGGGGAAAATGTAGGAATGGATAACAGCCATGCAGCCCCAGGGCGGGAGAAGAGGCAGGACTCTCTGGACTGCCCCTTAAAGGTATAGCCAGAACGCAACATTTTTGAGCTTGTTTTACTATACCTTGACCTTGAGGATTATATTTAATTCATGTAAGATATTAGGAAATTTTAAAGATAGCATGTTCTTCTTTTGTGAGAGCAAAAGAGACTAAAGCATCTACTTGAGAATTACCACATGCCATAGAACCTGGCAAATTAGAATGAGCATGAATGTGAACTACATACAGGGAGTGCTGTCTTTGGCATAACAGGCTTTGTAACTGTTTAAATAGTGAATCTAATGGGGGTTTTATTTGGGAAATATTAGCAGAGTATATATTGCATAATACATGTGCTGCATAGGTAGACCCAGTGATTAAATGAACAGGTATTAAGAAATTCTGTGAAGCATATATAACAGTCTATAACTCATTTTGTTATGCCAATTGCAAAGGAGTGAGAAAGACTTGACATTTATCTTTTATTCAAAATGTACATTTGTTACATTTAGTACCATCTATGAAGAGTTTTGGAGCATTTAGAATGGATTCAGAAAGTAAAATATTATCAATAATATAAATTTGTTTTTGCAAGAATTGTCATAAAGGGCTAGGAGGTAAATGGTATAAAATTTCTCCAGTAGGGGCTGGGGATATGGCCTACTGGCAAGAGTGCTTGCCTCGTATACATGAGGCCCTGGGTTCGATTCCCTAGCACCACATATACAGAAAATGGCCAGAAGTGGCGCTGTGGCTCAAGTGGCAGAGTGCTAGCCTTGAGCAAGAAGAAGCCAGGGACAGTGCTCAGGCCCTGAGACCAAGCCCCAGGACTGGCAAAAAAAAAAAAAAATTTCTCCAGTAAAGCCACTCATGACCAGAGGGAGAAGATCAGAGATTTGTAATGCAAATTCGAATTGCTGTTTATGTATTGGGATGATAATGAAGTATGTGTCTTGCCCACTGATTTGTAGGCACCATTCATGACGTAGTATAATAATAAAACCAATCATTTTTAGATATGTTATTTAAAGCCAAATTTCCTTGAAGAGTGGAGAATAGATTATGTAAAACATAGGTAAGGATCAGTTAATATCTCCCAGGAACTTTTGAAAATCATTAAGTGTTTAATTCTCCAGTCCGAATCTTTATTAACTGGGGGGGGGGGGGGTATTTGCTTGTTTTCTACCTAAATATCCTAGATACTTAAATGGATCTTCTGTTTAAATGAATTTTTGCTTCTCCATTTTCTTTTTTTTCCTGTGCCCTCATTAACTCTTTAAGATCAAGGGACCAGAGTCATTTTGGAACGAGCATGCAAATGTGGCTGTTAACCTCGATTTTCCTGACCTAGGATTGATATTTTGCTGTATAAGATGCAGGTTGACATGTATGCTAGCTGTGTGGACTGTGGCCGTCCATGGCTACAGGAAGCTGCCTCCACAGTCTGCTCCCAAACTGCCTGGTTTCACTACTAGTGATTCCTTATTCTTTCTTTCTTACATGGAAACTGCTCAGGGAATCTAGTAGTCACTGGTAGTGTGCCTTTGAAAATTTTGACAGGCCCAGAGTGTTCCTGCCCTGGCTCTGTCCACACCTGTCCTCCCCTGCCAAGATTAAAGTTGGGTTTATAGCAGGCTTATCATGACAGAGTTGCAATTGAGACTTCCATGTCTCAGAAACTGTCATGGCTGCTACAGAGAGCAGACTTGGTTGGCCTTTGATCTGTGTGGATTTTGTGACTAGGAAGATGGTTAAAGGCCAAAGCCTTCTAAAATCTTTTAAAAGTTGTCACCCTGCTTAAACCAGTAGGGTACCAGCCTACAAAAGCCAGAGTACTCAGAGTAAGCAACCAGGGAATACTGGGAGATTTCAAATGTCTTTAACCAGTCTGTGTAGAAATTTGCAGGCAACCCAGCAGGAGGTGTGACAATCTATCCAGGGGACTCTGAGAGATGCCACTACAGCCTTGTCCAGATCCAACTCATTTCTCCTGCCTGCCTCCATCACACATGACTAACGAGGCCTGCTGATTCAGGATGAAGGACATAGTCACTTTGGATCCACTGAAGCTGAGAATTTTACATTGTCCTGACCCTTTGCCATCTTGATTGTTATTCATTTGTGTTCTCTTCCACCTGCCAGTAAGGTTAAATGATATGATTTGATTTGATGGCACATGGATCTCATTCAGTCTGCTGTTCTCTAAGTGTTACAGCAGAGCTCTGGCAAGTATTTGTTGGTCAATTCTCAACAAGTTACAGGTAAGCTCAACTCCTATTGTTCTCCTGTTGCTTTAATTGGAAATAAAAAGGGATTTTATGGCTAAGACTCCTTGGATTGCAGTTTGAAGACAGCCTAGGCAGAAAAAATATCCCTCTAAAATTCCATCTCCCAACTAACCATCAAAGAGCCAGACTGGAAGCTTGGCTCAAGAGACTCATATCATAGTAACCAGCCAAATGCTGGAAGTGGCACCGTGGCTCAAGTGGTAGAGCGCTAGTCTAGAGCAGAAGTGCTCAGGGACAGTGTCCAAGCCTTGAGTTAAAACTCTGTGAATGCCAACTGGGCAAGCTATCCAAGCAATGAGCACTTAGACCTTCAGGATGAGGTCAATCCTGACAACAAGGAACCATGGAGAGGAGTAAGAGGAGATGAAGTCTCATCTTAAATGGAGTTAATTTAAACTTGCCCTTTCAAAATTAATCAGAGCTTAGAGATCAAGAGGAATAGTTGTTTACCCAACTAATGTCCATTCCTGTCCATTTTCCACCTGGACAGAAACTTCCATTCTTTGTTACTTGCTATTTACATATATACATATATATGTATATATATGTTTATACATATATATGTATATATGTATACATACATATATATGTTTATACATATATATGTATACATGTATACGTGTGTGTGTATATATGTGTGTGTATATATATATATACATATATGTATATATATACATACACATACATATGTATGTATGTATATATTAGCCTCTGACTGGTTACTCCAAACCAGTCCACTATCCCTAAACACTTCCTTCCTGGCCCCAGTCCAGCTATTCCTCTTTCCTTGTATTGGGCCACAATTGGGTTTATGTTCCAAATGGAACTTTTCTGGCTTGTGCCCAGGGTGTGTTCTCCCATGTTGTTTATGCTGACTGGTTCTGTGAACTTGTCAGCCTTTTGCCTGATCTTTTCAAAAGTCTCTTTTAACAGGATAACATCCCTCACCCAGGATGCCACCTGGGAACTTGCAGTTCAAGGCCATCCTATTACTACACTGCTCTGCCCAGCGCAGATCTAGACCCTGAAGAGCCCAGCCCCAGTGACTCCTTGATGTGCCCTAGCTTCAGGAGGTAGCCAGAAGAGACCATGACATCCATTGGCCCTGATAACCATTCTTGTGGAAATGATGAGGACTTTTACCAACCAAACAGTCAAACAAATACTTCTTGGATGGTACCAGGACAAATGACAAATTAGGGTCCCCTGACTACTTCACCCCTTTACAGCAGGAAATAGCTGCAGAAGAAACAACCTCTGTCTATACTCCTGTCCTGGTATCCCTTCTCTGTTATTAATAAACAACAAATGGAGGAATGTTAGCATTTCCCTAGCCTCAGGTCTTCAGCTCTTCCCACTAGCCCCAGACCCACCCATACCTAATGAGCCACTCCTACTCACTATCTACCTACTTTCCCTTTACCCCCAGAGGGAGAAGCATCCACCTGGATAAGGTGCTGACTCCATGTAGCTCCCTTTCCCGTGGGAACTATGGACACACTAATAAACCTCCTTATGAACTTTCTTCTCCTGTCTGTGATTATCTCCGCATGGTCCCTTGGGATGGCTGGGACATATCTTTTCAGGGAGCTGCCCAGGGCTGCAGACCCCAAGCAGGATCCTCCAGTTTCTGCAAGCTGAAAAAGATGAGCTGTCTGTAGTCCAGTGGCAGAGGTAGTGCCAGTACTTGGGAGTTTCTAGTTAGGGATCCATGGATATTTGTGTTTCACAGATAGATTCGGTAACTCCAAAGCCTATCTGCTGCCTCACTCAATAGTATGCTTCTGTCTAGATTCTTTAATAGCAATTGAACCACGATGGCAGCTTGTTTAAAGTCATAGGAGAGTTGTTAGGACATACCTCAAATGTCTCTGGCTTCACATTTTCTCATCACTCTGGTCAATCTAGCTTCTATACCACCAGCTCAGATGACGGGAGTGTGAAAATTTGGGATGTAGAGAAAAAGCAGTTGTGATAGATCAGGTACTACAGCTTGTCAATTTCTTGGATTTGTTGTTGGGTTTTGTTGTTGTTTTTATGCCTGTCCTGAGGCTTGAACTCAGGGCCTGGGCACTGTTCCTGAGAATTTGTGCTCAAAGCTCATGCTGTAACATTTGAGTCACAGCTCCAATTCGAGCTTTTTGTGTGTGGTTGGTTAGTTGGAGATAATGGTCTCACAGACTTTCTTCCCGGGACTGGCTTTGAATCTTTCACCTCCATCCTCAGATCTCAGCCTCCTAAGTAATTAGGATTACAGGCATGAGCCATGTGAGCCCAGCTGATTTCTGAGATAGTTTTCTTATATGTCAGAGCTGAGGGTTCTTCTTTTAAAAATGGACAGATTTACCCACACATCTGTACAAGGGAAATTTTCTAATTGTGGTCATTAGTTACATAAACTGTGTAATATATATCAGAATTTTCTGTTTATAAACTGGTGGCTAGACAACCACTATGCTGCCCGGTTTTCCATATAACTATTAAAATACAGCCACATTGGCTCTAATTTTCTCATTTCTTTCTTGTTAAAGTCTGTAGAGGTGTATAGAAGGGTTACAGTTTCATACTTAAGGCAGTGTGTACATTTCTTTTCCAACTTGTTGCCTCCTCCCTCATTTTCGCCCATGTTCCCATTCTCCCCACTTCCCTCCCCCAATAAGTTATATAGATGATTTACACCATATAGTTTTGTAAGTATTGCTGTTGCATTGGTTTGTCTTTTACCCTATGTCTCTCCATGTTGGTATTTCTTTCCTTTCCATAGTTCCAATACACATATATACAATATCCAGGGTACCAAAATCAGTTACAGTGATATCAGTGGTGAAAGCATAGGAAAGAAAGACAAAGGAAAAGGGGCATAATTTCACATGCTATGTTGGAAATAACAACAACAATGATAAACCACTTGTTTCCATAACTTTGAATTCATTTAGCTTAGCATCATCTTATATGTTCATATGGACATAGCTATTGAGTTATGGAGATCTGCTAGGATTATCCTAGACATGTACTAATTATTCCCAATGAGGGAAAACATAGAGGCTATGTTTCTTTGGGTGTGGCTCACTTCATTTAGTATGACTCTTGTTAATGCATGCTTCGATGCAACAATAGAGCAGTGTCAAGAATGCCGGTCTAGCCCACCAAGCCTGATAAAAGATTTAGTAACTGGCTCACATAAAATATACACAGGTACCTACTATAAATTACAAGTGAATAGCACTCATTTTTTAAACAGATGGTTACTTGATATACTTGCCTTTTGAAATGAGGAAAAAGGAAAGGCTACTTTTATATAAACTTGGTGCAGACCTAAGAACTCCAATGACAATTAAAGGGGCAAAAAATACTTTAATGAAGCTGAGTCTTGTGGCTCACGTGTGAAATCCTAGCTACTCGGGAGACTGAGATTAGAGTATCAAGGTTTGAAGCTAACATGGGCAGAAAAGTCTATAATATTTTGTTTTCAATTAACCCCTCAAAGTGCCAGTCTAGAAGCATGGCTCAAATAGTAGAGTTAGCTGTGACAATAAAGCTGAACACGAGCTTTAGACCCTGACTTTATGCCCCAGTACTAGCACCCAAAATATAAACAAAGAGTTTTTGGTCTCAAGTTATTATGAGGTGACTCACCAGGACAGCCCACACAAAACATAGAGTACAGGTACCAGAAAGTCTTTATTAGTTGGCTGGTGATTCTGTTGGGTCTTTGGGACACCCAAGTGTAGTCTTTGGTCAGTTTTCAGGACTCCTTATATAATGAAAACATATAATTTTTTTGTTTAGAAGTAGAAAATCTCTTGTTTTATTGTACTTACTTTTTCACATAATTGGTAAGGCAGTTAATTAAACATGGTCCTACTGTTAACATAGGAGTAAAAGGGCCAAAGTGACAGCTAGAGCCATGTTTAAGATGGTAAGCCAAGCAGACCAAGCAAACAAGGAGTGATAAAAATTGTTAGATTTATGTCTTTTTGAAAGTTATTTTTAATTAGGGAAAATATTTTTAAGAATACGTTTTGACTAATTACTAAGAAAGTAACAGGTCTTCCCTAGCATCATGGAGAGAACATCCTGTTTTATGAAGATGAGGTCTAGTCCTGTTTTGGAGGAATACTTCTGTGAAGGAGTTTACTTGGCATTTTAATTGCATTTCCTGTTACTATTCCTTAAGACCTATAGGCATTAACAGCCTCTCCCACATCTGGGCATCTCATGATCTCCAGGTCTCATTCCTTTTGTTTTCTTTCCTTTCCATGATACTGTACTTTGCTTATTCATTTGTTTCTTACTTTATACTAGGGATGGAGGGAAATATTTGGCCCTTACACCATGATATCTTTGTGTGGGAACCCATAAATGCAGAGCCATAAGGTTGGCCTTAGAGATTTGGAAGGCCATTGTCTGTCCCTCAGAAGGCTGAGGAAGCCCAAACAAGACCTATTGTGCATGGCATTATAATGGCTACAGTTTCAGCCTGGTCGTGTCTCCATCATTGCTTTGCTCCCAGCCTTGCTCCTGGCTGCAACTGGACAAGGCACTTGCAACTGTTTGCAACATCTTTGAAATCATTTGGATTGAAGTCATTTGGTTGAAGGCAACTGCAGGTGGGACTCATAATTCAATAAATGTAGTAGCTTTCTTCAAAGCAAAATTTCAGCAAATCTAGGACTAATAAAGATGTCATAAATATTTTAAGTGAATCTTTGTTGGGGACTGCTTTGGCCTTGGTGGAGGAAGGGCGCCAAGAGCGAGACGTTGCCCTTCCCCTAGCCCTGGGACAGTGTGGGAGGGAGCTCCTCCCTCCTTTCGGCCTCAACCAGAAAAGAAGCCCCACGCCCCTCGGGAGGCGAACACGTGCATGCCACCATGGTAGGGTTGTCCATCCCACAAAGGAAGTTCCAGGACATCACTTGAGGGGCAGCCCAGTCAGCCAATCAGTCAGTCACTCCAAGTCCTTCCCCTTCCACCTTTGTCATTGTAATAAATTTCTCTGGCCCGCCCTCTGGGGGCTGAGACACATCCCACCATCGCGGTGTTTCCCTGATGCCTTCTTCCCCCCACGCTCCTGGTAACATGTGAGGGGACTGGGGGGAGGGGAGGCTTCAGCAACCTTTCCTCAACTTAGTGCAAGTCCATGAGAGTACGCCTTGGCCTTCTGCCGGCGGAAGGCAAGGCCAAGTGCTCTTTCATAGATTTTGGGGTTCAAGCATTTTCCCTGGGAGATCAGGGAGAAAGAGATCCATTAGATCCTGACAAATCTTGGCAGAAGAAAAGATTGTTCTCCACCCCTGCTTTATATTGTCTTTAAATGCTATATTAAGTCTTAGAGTTGTCAGTTGACAATGTTTTGTCTCTGGTTCTGTGTATTTCATCTAGACTGAGAAATTGACATGGTAGTAGGGTCTGTCTTTTTTGTTGACCACCAAGGTGGTTTCCTATGAGCTGCCTCAGTAAACATCTCCTTTCACTCACCATTCTGTGTTCACCCACAGTGATAACTTTCCTCTAGTGTGATCTCTTGACATAGCTGATCCATTGGAATGTTGGAAGAGAAAGTCAGAGCAGATTTGATTCAATGCACTGATGTGTCCTGGGCTAGGTGGAATATGCTTTTAACCCAGCAAAAGGATTGCAAGTTCGAAGCAAGTCTGAGCTTCATGGTAAGACTGTCTTTCAAACAGAAGTGTATATATACTTACAGACAACTTTTTCACAATGTTTGTTTAAAAATTATGTATAGACATGTTGTCAAGGACATATGTAGAATCAACGAGTATGAAGTGAAATTTACTGAGGATATGTTTCCATGCTGGTGTAAAAGGCAGAGAGGAGAGCTTATTACAGAAGTAAAATGAAAATACATGGTAGAAGATAGAGGGCTAAATCCAGATGATAGGTAGAAATAAAGAATGAAAAATAGTGGATTTGTACATTATTTGGAACTAAGTCCACATTTTCAAAGATTGATATTTCATTTGTTATGTTTTCTAATCTATAATAGTGCTCATCCCTGTAGAAGTATCTACTGTTTTTGGAATTATTAGATATAAAGGATATATATATATATATATATATATATATATATATATATATATATATATATGTAGGTATTCTACAGTTTCCTATTTCTAGTAAACCAAAAGTTTACATTGCTTACAAGGTTATGGTGCTGATGCTGGACTTTAAAGAAGAGATTTTCCTAGGCACGTATAAGAATATAAATAGCAGTGTTTTTGTTTGTAATAGCAAAAAAGGAAGCCTTTCAAAAGGAATGAATAAGGTGATATGGTCATAGAGCAGAGCACCAATACCAGAAGTATAGGTGATATGCCAGGAATTAGCTACATGTGTCAGTATGCCTGGCTCACAAATAATGAAAATGGCAAGCTTCACATAAATAAGAGGGCATGATTCCATTTATATAATGGATTTTAAATAAACTGCCTTATATATTAATACATACAAAGAAAGTTAAACAACAGCAAATTCAGAAGTAGTAATTTGTCTCTGGGAAAGAGAACTTTCATTGAGACAGGTCATTTTTTTTCTTAAACTGGCAGTCTACCTCCTTGAGGTACAGCTCCAATTCCAGCTTTTGGGGGTGGTTAATTGGAAATATGTCTTATGAACTTTCATGCCTACATTGGCTTTGAGCTGCACTCTTTGTATCTCAGCCTTCTTGGTAGCTAGGATCATTACATGCATGAGCCACCAGCACTCAGAAATTCATCATTTTTTAAATACTTAAATTTCTCACCTTCTTTTGCATTAATAAAATGAGAGCTGTTGCCTGTATAATACAATTCTCGAATATTGCGTAGTACTGCTTTTAAGTTTGCATGTAGGGAAGTAGCAGCATTTCTAAAACAAACTTTCACTCAGTAGGATAGATCTCTAATTAGAGGAACTGCTGGACTTCTTCTGTCAGTTCCTCAGAAAGGGGTGAAGAATGTTTTTTCCTGCCACAGGTCATTTAGATATTTATAACCTCATTCATGGGCCACACAAAATTATCAGTACATACAAATAGGCCACACAACAAACAGTGTGTGTGTGTGTGTGTGTGTGTGTGTGCATATGTATATGTATGTGTGTGTAACTGTCTCTCTATCTGGCTATCTATCTCTCTGGTCTGTCATATACCAAGTGATTTTTACTCCTGCTTTCCTCAATATAATAGTGTTTTACACAATGTCATGTTTTGCCCAGGTAATAATAATATTAGTTAGAGGAACTTTTTTTTTAAGGGACAAAATATTTATTTTGATTCATTACTTCAAAGGATTCTGTTCTCAGTTCCTGAGACCCATGCACTGGACACAACATGACCACAGTGGGAAAATGGAGCAGAGAATTACCATACCTGCTACCAGCCAGGAAGGAAGCTGACTGAAACACTGAAAATGACAGAAAGAAGGGAGGGAGGAGAGCAGAGGGAGAGGGAGGAGGAGAGCAGGGAGGAGGAGGGAGAGGAGAAGACATTCCTGGTAGAGCCTTCAAGGACATACACAAAATGACCTGTTTCTGCCACCCAGAAGTCTACGAGTGTTCCACAACAGCCCAGTCCACTGGGGACAAAGTTTTAAAAGCAGTAGTCTACTGGGAATATTACATTATCAAAACACAAAAACACAAATATATTCTATTAAGCAAATTATAAACACACTAGATATGCAGGCACATGTGAAATGTTTTTGAAAAAGCTCGGTATCTTGGCATTTGGTCATTTTTTTCTAATTTTAAAAATATACGTGCATCTTACACCAAACTACAATGCTATTTAATATACTTGCTAAGCCACTTCTGTTACTTGTAAAGATATGCTCATCAGTAACCTAAATATAGGTAATTTGAGAAGGTATCTTGAAAAGCACACTTTTTCCAAATAATTGAAAATATGACACAAGTGACTACTTACATAACATCGGTAAACTATTTCATTAAGGAGCTTCTCATTTTGTTTCTTTTCTTCTGTTGATACCTTGGGCTTGAGCTCAGGGTCTGTGTGTTAGGCCTGAGCTTCTTTACTCAAGGCTAGCACTCTATCCCTTGAGCCATCATTTCCACAGCTGACTTTGGGGCAGTCAGTAAGAGTCTCATGTACTTCCTGCCTGGGCTGGCTTCAAAAAATAATCTTCTGTTTTCAGCATCCTGATAAGCTGAGAATACATATCTGAGACACTCGGGCCAGGCACTTTTCATGTGAATGATATATGTTTCCATATATTTTACGTAAGTTATCTCAGGGCTATCATGATGATTTGACTTAGAGGAGCTCCCCCACATTACATTGCTCAAAGGAGATGTTTAAGGACAAACATCAGGAGTATTCTGAGGGCTTGACCAACAGACATGGTAACACCCATGTACTGAGGAGGACCGAGGAGCCCCAAATGCCTTAGACTGCATACCCAGGCACTCACCTTTGACATAGTCGTGGCATTCCTAGACACTTGGGTAGGAGAGAAAACCCTGTGCTGTGTTTCTTAGCACATTGGTGATTTCTGCTAACATGAAGAAGTTGGAAATTATCTCAGTGGAAAGGATATTGAAGGAAGGGATGGCCCAAAGTATGGGCTCAATATCTTCCCACCTATCAAGGAGTTCAGATCCAATATTCTGGTTTAAACTTCATGATAAAAAGTAGAACAAAATAAATGTCAGATCTTCTCAAACTAGTCAATTATTTGAAATCTGTATTCCTAATTCTATCTGAAAATTAGGTTCTGTCTGGTTGACCTTTAGTTTGGATTGCATATCAGCCAAATCTACATGTGATGATTCCTTATTAATTTTATGAAATCTCACTATTGTACATATGTATTAATACATATCTATATATTGTTTAAAGACACTTTGACATTCAATAAATCAGAAATGACTCCACTTTCTTTTTAAGATCAAGCTTTCTCAGTGAATCTTACTAATTGAAAACTACATCGTTATCGACTCAGAGATTTTCATCACTGACGACACTAAACATCATGTACAATATGAAACATTACATAAACCACAAACTTGGCTGTTAAATAAAAAAGCTATCAATTATAAAAGTTCATCATTCATTTAGATGGAATACTTAGTGTCTTTAGAACTTGTTACTTCATTTGCATGCCATACCTGGTGCTTAGATAAATATTTGTTCACAAAATTAAAGACAAATGAGGCATGTCAAGTGACGTGCTCTCCTATTACTTACAAATACATTGTATCCCAGTGCTGGTGGCACATGCCTGTAATCCTAGCAACTCAGGAGGCTGATTATCTAAGGATCAAAATTGAAAGCCAGCCGGGCCAGGTAAGTACTCCAGTTAACCTAGAAAGCCGGAATTGGGTCTTTGGCTCAAAGTGCTAGAGTGCTAGCCTAGAGAAAAAAGAGCTAAAGGATAGTTGACAGCCCTCATACCAAGTTCAAGCCAGAAGACCAACAAAGAACCAAAACACACACACAAAAACATCAGAGATGGAAAGGTTTCTCCATTAAGAATGGATTAGGAGGACTGGGGATGTGGCCTAGTGGCAAGACTGCCTGCCTCGGATACACGAGGCCCTAGATTCGATTCCCCAGCACCACATATACAGAAAACGGCCAGAAGCGGCGCTGTGGCTCAAGTGGCAGAGTGCTAGCCTTGAGCGGGAAGAAGCCAGGGACAGTGCTCAGGCCCGGAGTCCAAGGCCCAGGACTGGCAAAAAAAAAAAAAAAAAAAAAAGAATGGATTAGGAGTTTCCTTCCCACCAACGCCCTTAGAGTAAGTGACATTGAAACTAACATTGTAACTACTAACATTGTAACATTGTAACTCCTACATTCTCTAGAATCCAAGCAGATTACACACATACATCTTTAAATGTGCTTGTGCATAGGGACTGACTAGCCAAACTGACTTTGGGTCTCTAGGTGGCTTTTCTGGTTCTGTTTAATCATATTTACATTTACACTAAAGGTTGAGTCATAGTCATAGTTTGGATGTGCATAATATACGAGCAAGATATAGTACCCCACACAGCTGTATTCTATCCTTTTTGTATTCCCACATGACATTGAAGGGCTGAGTATAGACAGAAAGATTTCTCACATGAAAAATTTTCTTGTGGATTCTCATCAGTGTTCATCGTTTGATACTGTATAAGAGGAGTAGATCAGTTCACAGCTTTCCCATGAGCAGCACTCACAGTTTCTCTCTGCTGTTTGTTCTTTGAGGGAGCCAACCCTCCATGATGACACTCATAGGGCTTCTCTCCAGTGTGTATTCTCTCATGTGAAGTGTGTTGAGATGGCTTAGTGAATGCTTTCCCACATGTACAACATTCATATGGTTTCTCTCCAGTGTGTATTCTCTCATGTGCGACACCATAAGGTTGCATAGTGAAGGCTTTCCCACAGAAGTGACACCCATAGGGCTTCTATCCAGTGTGTGTTCTCTCATGTGCGGCACGGTGCGATGGCTGAATGAAGGCTTTCCTAAAGGTGTGACATTCATAGGGTTTCTCTCCAGTGTTTATTTTCTCATGTGCAGCATGATACGATGGAATAGTGAAGGCTTTCCCAAAAGTGAGACATTCATAGGGTTTCTCTCCAATGTGTATTCTCTCTTGTATGGAAAGGTGAGAAGACATAGTGAAGACTTTCCCACAGGAGCGACATTCATAGGGTTTCTCTCCAGTGTGTACTATGCTATGTGTCTTAAGGTCACTTGGCCATTTGAAGGCTTTCGCACAGATGTGACATTCATGCCGCTTCTCTTCAGTGTGTGTTCTCTTATGTGTCCTAAGGTCACTTGACCTTTGGGAGGCTTCCCTACTGGGAGGACACACCTGTGCTTTCTCTCTGGCATGTGCTCCTTACTGATTTCCAGAATGAGACTGTGGAGTGACTGCTTCCCACAGACAGAAGGGACCTTCATCTGGCCCTCCTCCAGTGAGCATGTCCTCCTCCTGCTGGAAGTGACTTAGCTGAATGGAGGGGCCAGTACACAGTTGGCTGTCATCAACTTCCTGTTTAATGTCTCCTCCATCCTGCCAACTGAGTTCCCTGGGTTGACCGAGTACATGCCCCAGGTCACTATCCTCACATGCTTTGTCTCCATCATGTGCAGTCATATGGTGACTGAACTTTGAAGGAACAAAGGCTGTCCTACACAAACTACAACCATGTCATTTCCCTCCAGTGTGAGTTACATTGTGTTTACAGCATTCATTGCTCTCAACAAAGACTTTAGCACATAGACCACAGTCACACTGTCTGTTTACCTTGAGAGATTTACTGCAATATCTAATGTCTAACCAATTCTTCATAATGCCATTGCCATTTAGATGATCAATTTCTTTGTGTTCCAGGTGCTCAGGAGTATGTGAATATTCATGGTGGTTCTCTCCCCATTGTAGGTTAACACAGGAGATGTCTTCTGCATCCTTTAGCAAACTCTGTGTCAATGAAGAGCTGTGAGTTTTTGTTTTTGTCGAGTCATTCCTGTCAAGTGAGTCTTGCAGATAAAGAGATTTCTGCACTGACGGGGTCACGTGGACCTTATCACTGACTTCTTGTGTGTAAAGACGGCCATCTTGGCCATGTAGAATGGAAATGCATTGATAAGCATATATGCTCACTGGACAGGTCCAGGCAATCAGCGATGGACTCCAGCAGACAGGCAACCTCTGACATCACATCTCTCCACAGCTTCCTCTGTGCTGTGTTCATTAGGTCCCACTTGGGGACACCATCATCCCAAGACAGTGCTCCTCTAGGCTTTCACTCCCAGGCAGTCCCAGCGCTATGCTGAAAGAAGCATGGAGGGAGAAAAAAGCCAGCCCAGAGGAACTTTTTAAAAATGCTAATCATGAAATGAAAATATTGGTAGCCAGTTACTCAGGCCTATAATCCTGGTTCCTCAGGAGGCTGAAACCTGAGAATCACAATTCAAAGCCTGCCTGGGTTGGGAAGTCTAAGAGAGTCTTATTTCCAACTAATTACCAAAAAGGTAAAAGTGTCAGTGTGCTTCTAGAGGTAGAGCACAAGTTTTGAGCATAAAAAGGGAGGGATGGTATCCAAACTCTGAGGTCAATCCCCAGTATGAGTACACACACACACACACACACACACACACACACACACACGAACATACAAACAAAATGATAACAATAAATAAATAAAAAATGAAACAGTGTAGATTTTTTTAAAAAAATGTTTATTATTCTCTTCTTCCTTACCCCAAATGCACCTTGCCAACTTTGAGATACCACTATACAAACTCCTAAACCCAGAGTGTTTACTACAGAGACTATTTGTCTTCATTGCTCAGTATTATTTTTTAACTATTGTATTTTACCTCTAGGGATGGCATAGTGGTTTTATACAAGGCAAGCACTCTTTTTTTTTTTTTTTTTTGGCCAGTCCTGGGGCTTGAACTCAGGGCCTGAGCACTGTCCCTGGCTTCTTTTTGCTCAATGCTAGCACTCTGCCACTTGAGCCACAGCGCCACTTCTGGCCGTTTTTCTGTATATGTGGTGCTGGGGAATTGAACCCAGGGCCTCATGTATACGAGGCAAGCACTCTTGCCACTAGGCCATATCCCCAGCCCATGGCATAGTGGTTTTAATTGGCATCAATAAGAAAGGAGAAGTTATTCACAGGTTTCCAGGCAATGGTTTCCATGATGATGAGATCTACTCCATAGCCTCTTGTCCCCTACCTGGTGAAAATTGCTTATCCTTAATCCAAGAGGAGAATTCAGGTAGAGATGATGGAAGGCAGAGATTAGTATTCTAGACCAAAAGAAAGTGGGTAGGATTGTGTCATCTGAATTATACCCAGAACATTAGGTTTCACAGATCAGTCCTGTGAAACCTAACATTAGGTATCTAACTTTTAGGATCTTTGCAAACTAAATCTTCTTTCCTAAGTCCAAGTTTAACGCAAATTGAAACAAAACTACCATCTCTCACCTAGAAGAACCTGAAATTCCCAATGGGAAAGTTAAAGCAGAAATTTCAGAAACAAAGGCTCCTACTTAGCCACTGGAAGCAAAAATGAGACCATTTGGACCTGGAGCTTCTCTGGAAGCTGAGATATGGCTGATATCTGATGTTTGTTTTATGATAGATACTATATTTATGTGACAGAATTACTTGTTTTTCTTTTTGTCTTGTGCCAACAATGGATAACATTTGTTCCTTCCTTTCCTGACAAGATACTGGCTGCTTGGGATTAACCTGGGTTAGACTGCTGGCCTGAACATTTGACTTTTGTGTTAGCAGTCTGATCCATCCCAGGAGAAGGCAAGCACCCCCCTTTTTAGTTTTAAGAGCAAGATATGTGTTATTAAGACAGGAACATTGGAATTTGACAAAGCTTTAGTCAGAAATCAAAAATATTTCTAAAGGTAGAGCTTCTAGTACACAAATAGAAAGTAAATAATATAGAGGTGTATGTATACATATCAAATTAAGACAAAAGTTTACATTGAGTTAACTGGCTGAGAATCTCCAGAAGTGCAGCCTCTAAACTTCTGGTTCTATGGCAGAATCAGCTGGAGACTTTTCAAATTATTGACCTCGAGTCTACTGAATTAAATCTTTGTGGTTTGTTCCAGTGTTAAGGTATGAATTCAGAGAGTAGATGCTATCACTGAGGTTTTTTCACAAGGCTAACGCTCCATCACTTGACCCACTTATAGTTTTGTGTGGTTAATTGGAGATAGGGTCCATGGACTTTCTTGCCATGGTTAATCCTAGCTAATCAGGAGGCTGCGATCTGAGGATCCTATTGCAAAGCTAGCCTGGGCAGGAAAGTCCATGAAACTCTTATCTCCAATTAACCACTGGAAAATTGGAAGTAAAATTGATAGAGGACTAGTCTTGAGCTGAAGAGCTCAGAGCTAGCACCCAGGCCTGAAGTTCAAGCCCCACGATCACGACCACCACCAACAAAAATATATGCAAGAAGCACAGTGCAGTCTGAGAGGGCACTGAGAGGCAAAATGATTTGTTCAGAATGAGAGGAATAGTGAGAAATAAGGCATGGATCTGAGCTAGGATTGACTCCTTTTGGCTGAGTGCATGTCAGTACCTAGGCCTATCAGAGGATGTTGGGATTTGACAAACAAGCGGTGCTGTTTACTATGTCTCCATGTGTATATTGTGATGTGGGAGGGGAGATTTCAGCCTCCAGTTTGTCTTTGCGAAGGTCTTACATGAGCAAGCAGGTTGGGTCATTGGACCCTGGGAGGTCACCCCACCTCCCTCACAATGGGATAGAATATGGAACCCTGAAAGCCAGGCAACTTTAACTGGCTGTCAGCTCAAGCCAGTTCACTTGGCCTGTGGCTCAAGAACTAGAAAGATGTTCCTGTGCTGTTGTCGAAGGTCAGGGGATTCAGAGCTCACGCAAAAGAAGTATGGGGGCCTTACTTGAGGCTGCAGACACTGCATCAGTGCAAAGACGTGAAATCAGCATCTCAGGCCTTTTACTGAGAAGATAACAAGGCAAATAAAGGGCACCTCAGGCCAGGTATACTCCTCAGAGGAAACCTATTTCACTCCATCCTACCCAAACTAGAACCTTCTTCTTTGTGCTTTTAAGTGTCTTTCTGTGAAAAAAAAAGATTTTTCTCCTGTGTTGTTTTGAATCCACTCTATTACAAATCCTGTTTGAAGTGTGCTCCATTTTCCATGTTTGAAAGATTCACTCTTTTCCCACCTTAGTGTGACAATGAGTCAGCCCAGACCCTGAATGCACCTTATGATATATGGAGCCTGAAGGAAGGCCTGCTGGAGATGTTGGTCATAAACCTGGTCCCAGCCTATCGGAAAGGGGATCTGTTCTGTGTTGGAAACTTTCTCCACAACTATAGACAGTGTGGGACACTGGAGCAATTGCTGGATGTTCCCCCTTTAAATCCAGGGTTGCTCAGCCCCTCATGGCTGAGTATTGGAATATGTGGCACCTCTCTGAGCCTGTTTGTTTCAGTGTGAGGTCTTCTCACAGAGCTCAGAATGAGGCAAAAGTGCACACTCTGGGTAGTTTCTTAGGCCTGGGCCACCAGGCCATTTTATTTCCCTCAGAGGCTACTGGAGCCTCAGCAGTTTGCTGACTGAGAGTCTAGGATTACAGGCCTGCGCCAGGGGCACTCAACTTTTACTCACCTCCAGGAGGCCCAGGAAGTCACATTTCCCATTAGTAAATAAGGTCTCAGTAGCAATCTTGGAGGCCAGTGCAGTAATGTAGACAGAGGAAAGACTGGGGTGGCCTGGGGACTGAATCATTTCTGAGCCATGAGGAAGGGATATTTGATTTATTTATATATAAGCCCCAAACATTTGTGCTTTGTGTGTGTTTCAGTCCTGCAACTTGAACTCTGCCGGAGTATTTTGCTGGTCAGAACTAGCACTCTCCCATTTGAGCCACAGGTCCAATTCTGTCCTTTTGCTGGTTAATTCAAGGTAAGTGTCTTAAAAGTTTTATTGACTAGACTGGCTTCCAACTATTATGGTTAGATCTCAGCCTCCTGATTAGCTAGAATTAGAGCATGAGACTTTTGGTGCATTTACTTTGGGCACATGCATGTAAGCCTCTTAGTAGAATTTTCATGGGACTGTATAGACATATCTAACTTATCTGTCAGTTTTATGTTCCTTTCTGGGACTTAGCCAGCCCTGTAGGTGTTCTGTTAGTTCAGCAAAGAAGAACTATAGAGTTGACTTCCTTTTCTTCTCCCATCAGTACAGATCCTTCCACCATAACTGGGAAGAAGATGAACAAGTAAAGAAGTAAGTGGACACAAAGATGAATTCTTTCCTTGAAAACTGGGTATCTTTGATTCTTCAGAATGAAAGTGCAAGTTTCTTGTTGGCACACCACTTGTCATTTCCACCAGGGGTTTGAGGCTTGGGAATTTGGTAGATGGCAGATGACACAGTTGTGGGTGTGGGCTGTCATGGTTGACAGGGAGGGCTGTGTGTAGAAAGTCAGATCCTGTGGGGACACAACCTTCTCATTGTCTATCACAGTGAAAGTTTTGGAGAAGTATCTTTAAGAAGCTTCTCAAAAAGAGGTTGTGAATCTTTCTGCTCCCAGGAGTCTCCTACCTCTTCCCAACTTGCAAGTCTGCATAGATGATGGAGAGATACAGCATGGGAGTCCGGCCAGAAAGGAGCTATGGTAGAAGGCAAAGGAGGGGGAGATTAGGCTCTCACTTTTCTTTTCACCAATCTGCCCATAGCGTTGTTTGTTGCATCTTCCATATGTGGATGGACTTCTACCCTGATGACTTCTATGAGCATAAGAACCACGATACCCTGAAACAACTTAGGCACTATCTGAAGCCCAACATGCTCTCCTCAGACCTGCTCTTGCACATACACATTATTTTTGGTGAGCTGGCACAATGTGTGACCAGGGAGACTAAGAAAAAGAGGAAGCAATCCTTGTGTGGATGCCTCAGAGCTTGTGAGTTGGATGGAAGCTGAAACTCTAGGGTTAGGCCTGATTGGCCAGAAGCCCTTAGAACAACTGAGATTGGCAAAGTGTCCTTTTATGGACTTTCTCTCCCAGGTAAACTCTGTTCTCTTTTTTGAAAGTACTCAGCCATAGCCAGGCATTAGAAAGTCCCTACCTTCTCATCAGTGCTCAGTCCAAGGTCAAATTCTACAGCTTCCTCCATTAGATCCACCTGCAAGTTTAGTCACACATGATCTTGTAGAGTCCACTCTAGGGATCCTCTACCTATTTCCATTTTAGGTTTGGGTCACCATAGAGGAGCTTCTCCCGACTTCCAGATAAAGAACCCATCAGTGATGTCTGTGATGGTGACCAGTGAAGATCTGGAGCAATTCCTGGACTCCAGAAATCCTGTGACCAGAGAGGGGTTTGTTCCATTGGTAGAAAATACCAAACAGGTTTTGAGTCCTTGTGGCTATCCCATGTGTTCTGAACCCCGTACATGACACAGATGAACCAGCAGCTTCCCACGAGGAATAAGATGACCCAGAATGTCTTCCTTTGATGTTCACAGTCTGCCTAGATCAGCTCCCAACAAATCCAGTCAGTAACCCTTTGGCTGTGCCCGATAAAGGTGCACCCATGGGGCTACTGCAAAATGCCCGCAGTCTATGTTCAGGGAAAACAACAAATGACATCCAAATGCTAGATTCAGTTGAGGAAAGTGAATCTGTCCTCACAAAATACCTGGAAAAATCTATCCTGAAGCGGGAGAACCAATGTTACATTGAAAAATTAGAATCTGCCTCTCCCTCAACTCAGGAAGAAAATCATTTCTTTAATGAGAAGATAGATCCCATTGAAGACTCAGACCCAGACTTTCTTCCTGAAGGAAACATAGAGAAAGATCTAGAATGAGACTCCCTCTCCCCTCCCTGGGAAAATCTCCATTCTTCTTTTTGCCCTGATTGCTTTAAAATGGTCCTTCTGTTTACTTGTTTAACTTTATTAAAATGACTGTTTTCTATTTTGTTTTATAATGAGTGAATCCTAAATGCTTCGTGTTTTGTTCTACCTTGAGCAAAAGAAGCTCAGGGACAGTGCCTAGGCCCTGAGTTCAAGCCCCAAGACCGACACAAAAAAGAAATATGCATCAAGAAAAAAATAATGGCAAGTCAATGAGTGAAATAATGTTCATAGTTACAACACTGAAAGTTATTCTGTGATCTTCATTGTTTTCCTTTTTCTTTTTCTTTTTTTTTTGCCAGTCCTGGGCCTTGAACTCAGGGCCTGGGCACTGTCCCTGGCTTCTTTTTGCTCAAGGCTAGCACTCTGCCACTTGAGCCACAGCACCACTACTGGCCATTTTCTGTATATGTGGTGCTGGGGAATCGAACCCAGGGCCTCATGTATACAAGGCAAGCACTCTTACCACTAGGCCATATCCCCAGCCCCTCATTGTTTTTCTTATTAGGATTGATAATTGTTATTATGTACTCATAGTTGGTTTTTGTTTTGGCAACATTTAATTTTTTGTCTGGGTTTGAAAACGTCACACAAGGAGGTTACCATGTAATATGTCTATCTCTGTCCAGTGTTTGTTTCTTCTTTTTTTTTTTATTGGCTGTGGGGCTCCAACACAGGGCATGGGCGCCAGACCCATGGAAAAGCTGCTTACCTTCCCGGGCCAATGCAGGGGGACCTAGCAGTGGAATCCTTGGGGTCGGCCAAGCAGACATTTGGCAAATGAGTGAGTGAGTGAGTGAGTGAGTGAGTGAGTGAGTACGTCTCTCGAATGGCACTAGTGAAACTTGGAAATGATGGAGGTGCGAGTACATGGCGAAGATGAGAGCTGTGAGACCCCCCAAGCCCCTAGCCTGGAAGGGAAGTGGGTGCGGCTTGAGTGCAGAGTCACCAGGCCTGACTTAACTACTTGTGAAATATTTTTACAGTTGCAAGTTTACTAGTGATGTTGCTGTCCTGGAAAATAAATTCCAGTTTAAAAAAAATCTTATGGAATGTTATGTAGGTCTAGATATGGAATGTTATCTAGGACTGGATATTTTGAAAGGATTAAAACCCTCAAAATTACATGTTGACCCTGTCTTGCTGAGTAGTGTGAGCATGAGTCTAATGCAGCAAGAAGGGAAACAGAAACAGATTCCCCAGCTCTGAGGCAGGGCTTGGAAGCTGCTGTAGTGGACAGTGCTCATCTCCACTTGAGGTAGGGGAATAGGAACAAGTGTATAAGAGACAAAGTCGGCAAGCTTGGTGTTTCTACCCTCCCACCACGTATGTGCCAGCATTAGGCCAGTGAAACTTCTAATGAGTAATTTAACAACTGTTTTTTTTTTCTTAAATTAAAATGCTGCAGGAAATGTGGATGGAAAGAGAGAGGAGAAGGATCCTGCAAAAGTTGTCCCTGATCCTATTTCCTTCCACCTAACATTCCAAGAGCCAGGCTGAGCATTCTGCCTTAATTGCCTTAGACTTGGCTGTCTCCATGTGACCATCATCCCAAATTATATTCACAGGGAATCAGATCAACAGTCAATGCCAGCAGAATCTTGTTGTTTTCTTCTTTTTGCTTTTGACAGTCTTCCAATTTTGTTCCTGGTTTGACTGAGGAAAAATTAAAGGAGTAAGACACAAATTTAGACTTTTGTGAAGCTGTGCATCACATATTTTAACTTTGTGAGCTTGGAATTAAAAGAATGCACCCAGCAGAGCTGTGTCACCCAGTGAACATCTCCAAAAAGTATGCCCCACAAGAAGTTTTCAAATGTAAGTGGTTTTCTAGGAATATAAATTTTTAAAGGACTAGAATTCTCAGAACTATGTCTTGAAATTAGAACCTTCAGTAGTTCCACCTTAGAATCTTAACCCTGAGGGACAGAATGGCACTCAGGAGAGCCCTGAGCCACCTACTTGTGAAGTGCCAGCTGCACTAAGCTTACCTGGCAAGACCACCTACCTCCCACCCAGCTTGGTAACTCAGGGAAACAGCTGGACCTAGCCCTGGGGAGAATGAAGTGCATAGATTTCTAACTTGTTCTATATCTTGTTAGCTCTTAATCTTTCATTGCTTATAAATCTAGAGCACAAATCAACTAGTTACTTCAAAAGAAACTGAACGTTCAGCCAACAGCTCATTACCTAGTTTGTAAATTTATTATAGAGATCTGTATACTATATTATATATTTGTGTGTGTGTGTGTATATATATATATATATATAAAACAAAAGAATATTTGTATAGGGTTCAGCACATTTCCACTTGAAAGTGAGCACTTATGAGAAATAATCAGTGATTAGCCCATACCAGTGGTTTCTACTGTCAAAGATTACATAATTTGGCAAACTTTCTTTCCTTTCTATATTATCTACAGTATATCAAAATACATTTAATATTTTATTGTCAAATATTTTAAATGCATATTCTGACCACAGTATTATGAAAAAAGATAGTAGTAAGGTAAAAAAATAAAACATTGCTAGCTCCCCAGATACCATCTAATGCCCTTGGCATTTCCCTCTGCTCTGGAAGTAGCCATTATTCCAACTTTCAGGATAAACATTTCCTTTTTTTAATTGTTTTATTGTTTTATCACAAATATTCATTCCTAAGCAATATATTGTTTAGTTTTACTCTTTCTCTTCAACTGTATGCAAATGTAATAGTGTAATATATAATCTCTTATGTTTCCTGCATTTGCCATTATTTTAATCCATAGGCTGTTTAGGTTGTTCACATAGCTGTAATTCATACTCTTGAATTGCCATCTATTACAGTATTGTATTTAGCAATGGGAATTCTGTTATTGATGCCTGCTTTTCAGTTTGCAGTTATAAGAACTGTGTGACTATTCCTAAAAAAAAGGTAATCTCTTCTTAATTCTTTTTTTTTCAAATTTTTATTATCAAACTGATGTACAGAGAGGTTACAGTTTCATACGTTAGGCATTGGATACATTTCTTGTACTGTTTGTTACCTTGTCCCTCATACCCCCTCCCTCCCCCCCCTTTCCCTTACCCCCCCCCCCGGAGGTGTTCAGTTCACTTAAACCAAACAGTTTTGCAAGTATTGCTTTTGTAGTTGTTTCTCTTTTTTTACCCTGTGTCTCTCAAACTTGGTATTCCCTTTGAATTTCCTACTTCCAATACCAGTAAACACGGTTTCCAATATACTCAGATAAGATTACAGAGATAGTGTAGGTACAACCACAGGAATGTGATACAAGAACATCATCAATAATAGAAGCTACAGATACACATAGGACGTTGAAAGTAGTTACAACTGTGATATAACAATTGTTTCCATAACATAGAGTTCATTTCACTTAGCATCATCTTATGTGTTCATAAGGGTATAGCTATTGGGCTCTTGTGATGCTCTGCTATGACTTGCCTAAACCTGTACTAATTATTCCCAATATGGAAGACCATAGAGTCCATGTTTCTTTGGGTCTCTTCTTAATTCTTTAGGCTACTTATGAATGACATTGTTGTTTTCCAGGCAGTTGTTATTGGGTGGTTTAATTTTTTCAGCTCTAGGTATACTTTTTATATGAAGCCCTTGTCGTTTGGTGAGTGAAGATCTTCTTTCAATCTGTACACCTATTTATCTTGCTAACTATGTCATCTGCCATGCAGAATCGCTGCAGTTTAATGCAATCTCCCTTATTCAACCTTTCTTTGATCAAGAAAATGTGATAGCAGATTTCCTTGGAATTTCCTTCATCCATGAGAAAGCCTGATACTGACCTGGAAAAATTATGTTAAGAAAGTCAGGAACTGAGAGACATAGGGACACTAAGTTAGGTGGTGTGCAAGTATATAAAATGCATGTGTTAAATTTGAAATTGTATTGTTTGTCATCTTATTGATTTGTCTATTGTTGATGCTCAAATTCATTCCTATTCCTTGTTCCTCCATCTGCATGTATCTCTCATTATCTATCTATCTATCTATCTATCTATCTATCTATCTATCTATCTATCGAGAGATATAAACATATATGACAAAGCTTATGTCTCAAGTTATTGAGTAGTTGTTACATGGAAAGAATAAGGCCTTGAGTTCAAACCCTGGTCGTGTGTGTGTGTGTGTGTGTGTGTGTGTGTGTGTGTGTGTGTGTGTGTGCACGTACTTGGGAACACTTGTTGAGTATGGATTCTTAGGCCTAGTGAATGCTATGCAAGTAGATTGTCTCTACTACTAACCTATCATTGCAGCTCAACAGTTCTTAATTTAGGATTAATACTAATTGTTTATATTAGGAAGAAATATTTGAGTTTTATTAACATAGTCCTACATTTTTTTTCTGTAGAAGATGAACTAAAAAGAAAGTGAAGAGGGACAAAGAGAAGAAAAGAAGGGGAAGAGAGGAGAAGCAGAATATCCACAGAGGTCAGAACAGCTACCTTCACTCTTGATTCATGTATCTGGCAAGCGAATTCAAGCAACATCCTAAATGTTATGCAAGTACAGGTTTTGTAAAGAATAGAAAAGGGACTTTCAGAGGTGAATTTTATTGAAGTTTAAGGGGCTTGCAGCACACAGTTCAGGCTCAAGGCCAGTCTATAAAGAGCAATTCACATGAAATTTGAGAAAGAATTGTTTCAAGAATTATTTTAACTTAGAGTTGAATAAAATTAATACAGGGAAGCTGAAAAGTGTTGTTGGGAGTGGGCAAGGGAAGTCAAGTGAAAGGAGGTACACCAATGGAGAAAGGAAGGGTAGGAGAATTGGGTCATTAATAGTCAGTGGCATAGGGGAAAATGAAATGGGGATGAATGGGTTCAGAAAAATGGGGGAGAATGGTGAATGATGGAAGCAAGATGCATTGTACTCTAAATCTGACTTCCTGAATTACCCCTTTGTACAACCATGTAAGGATAATAAAATTTTTAAGTAATGAAGGAATTCACTATGCATATATCATTAGACATGGCCACTTAAGCATTGTCCATGAGGGTATGAGGGAGCATTGAAGAGAATAATGAAGCCAGCAGCCTGTAGCTCAAGTCTGTAATCCTAGCTATTCAGTAGGCTGAGATCTGAGGATGACAGTTCAAAGCCGTCCTGGCCAAGAAAGTCTGTAAAACCCATATACAATTAACCATCAGAAAGCTGGAAGTGGTTCTGTGCCTTAAAGTGGTAGAGGACTAGTCTTCAGTGAAAAACTCAGGGACAGTGCCCAGGTCCTGGGTCTACATCCTTAAGACTAGCACCAAAAAGAAAAAATATATATAAATAGAAAGAAAGAAAAAAAGATTTTGGCATGTGAGAGAATGGGTGATAGAAAGATAAAGAACTAGGAAGAGAAAGCAGAGGAGAATTTCCACCAGCAGTTTTACAGAATGGCAACATGCAGTTGTGGTCATATTCCACGACCTTTGTGTTCAGTACTTGGCTACAAAGACCATAAGGTTCTCACTCTGCTTTTTCTTCCTTTATTTCTTAGCTCGATATATGAATTCTAAGCACTTTTCTCAATAGGCTAGCTAGCTAGTACTGTGTAGGCAGATTACAATTTAATGTATAGTTGTGGCTCTCTCAGAAATTTCACTTTTTTCATGCTTGAATTTGGTCAGGGCTATAAATTATATAGAAAAAAACAATTTCTGGGTGATGGTGGCTGATGTCTATAATTTTAGTTACTCAGGAAGTTGAAATCTGAGGATCGTGGTTCAAAAAAGGCCTGGGAAGGAAAAATCCTGAGTCTTTTATCTCCAATTAGTTACCAAAAGCCCCAGTTGAGCATTTACATTAGGAAGCTATTGCTTGAGCCATAGTTCTGAGACAGTCCTCAGGCCCTGAGTTAAATAAAGCTACAGGACCAGCTCTGTCCTATCCTGCTCCGCCCTGTCTTCACTCCAGACCTATCTGAGGAATCAAACCATGGGCTACAGGAATCCTAGGCAAGCACTCTACCACCGAGCTACATTCCTAGCCCTAACTTTCAGTCTTCTCTTTTCCTACTTCTCCTCTCTCTATGTTGTCACCACTTTCCTTCTCCTCCCCTTCTCCTTCTCCTCTTCTTCCTTCTCTTCAGTGTTGAAGAATCCAGGGCTTTGGGATTAACGGGAATTAATTCTGCCACTGATCTACACTCCCAGGCAACACAGCTTCTTTGACACATGATTTTATTTCAACTCAAAGTACACTTGTGCAAAAGTGATGTTTTTTGGGGAAGTTGCCTGTGGGAGACTAACTTCTTTGACCAGTGGAAAACTTAGCCTCGACCCAGAAGTTCTGATGCCTTATTAGCACACTAATAGGACCTTGGGAAGAAAATCTACTTTAAAGATGTCTCCTGTGTTTGATGGCCAAAGGAAGGCACCTTTTGTTAGGAGAATCTCCCTTTTTCCTGTACCCAGCCTCCCTGGGGAGACTTGCTTGACCAGCTGCCTTTAGCGAAAGCTTTTCACTGTAGATAGGGAAGTCTTTTCACAGTAAATAGAGAAGTCTTGAGGAAATAGTAGCTAGGTGATAAAGTTCTGCCTTGACTGGTCTATTCCTCTGTTTTGATATCAACAATCTTTGTAGTAGCTCAGCTCTTCGTAGTATCTCAGCCATTTATAGTAGCCACTCTTTGAAGTAGCCACTTTTTGTAGTAGCAAAAATTTTGTATTAGTTTTCTCCCTCTCAGTAGCAACATCGTCAACTTTTGTATTTGAAATGGATATTATGCTTTATTAATTTTTACCCTTGAGGTTGTGAATTGATTTCCCACCCTATATAAACCCTGGCCCTCCTGAAATGAAGTGTGCATTGGTCCACTCACCTCTGCATCCCCCATGTCCTGACTATGGTTGCAGTTACCCGGGTCCAACAACTGGCATCTGGATCCAGGGACCTGATATTTGATCCATAGGAGATTGCGGAACTGCCGAGCTCTTGAGTGGAGAAGAGAGATATATTAATTCACAGGAGATAAGGGAACTGTGTGGTGAGCTCCTAATACTTAAAAAATTATGGGGCTATGGGACAAGCTAAATCAACTCTTTTTTCTAATCTTACCCACCATATACTGAAATGGAACAGAGCTATCGTCTCACATTCACAAAGAGATGAGTGCATGCAGTTGGTAGTGGAGTACAATCCTTGGTTCCCGTGAAGTGCCAGACTTTGAAGTCAGGCCCCATTTTACCACGTGAACCCCATTTTAGAATCGAACCCTGAGCCAATCAGATTTGTACCTGTGTCCTAATCTTGCTTGCTTGAACACCTGATTGTTGTAACCTTGTTCTTTGCCTTTATAAGCCCTGTGTAATCACAGCTTGAGGCTCCCTCCTAACCTCCCTGTGTCGGTGGGTAGGATGAGGCCCGAGTTGCAGCTCGCTTAAATAAAGCCTTGCCTTGCTTTTGCATTTCGGAATGTCTGAGTCTCGGTGGTCTTGGTGGTGGTCTCACGACTTGGCACAACACTCAGAGGGAGATACTTTAGATTTATAAGTCTGGGAACGAGTAAAGAATAATGTTGAATAGGAATACCGGTGTGGTGACAAGGTTCAAGTTACATTTTGGTGTCTTTGGGCATTAACATGTGCAGCTCTGAGTATGATGTCTCCAGATGCTATCATAACCTCAGCTCTGAGCTAGAGGCTGATGTGGAGAAAGCCATGAAGGCCTATAACCTGTCAGAAGAGGCAGAAACTCAAATTGGACAGGAAATAAAAGATGGCTACACCTGAACAATCTGTTGTCAGTTCTGTTAAAGAAAAATTAACCTCAAGCCTTCGGACTCTACATATGCTCCTTCAGAGAATGATGCTAACTTAGGCAGCTCAGCTGCATGGTCCTAGAGCTACAGATGCTCTCCTGATCTGCCAGGGGCCATCAAGAAGGTGAAAGTAAAAAACAAAAGACTGCCGCCATGGGGCCCACTTTTACTTTTGTTATTCTAATTCTTATGGTTCTGTTTCTCTCCCTTGCTATCAAACTTTCCCTGTAATTCACCCCCTTACAACCTGAGGTGTAGCATAGCCCCCTCATTATGAAGATATTGACCAAATTGACTTAACTTAGGACAGCTGTAATAAGGGGCCGACTCGTGGCTCCATTCCAGTGAATGAGGCTTCCCCATCATCTTTTCCTTACAAACAGGCACTAGCAGGGGAGCTGCCACTCCCTGTTTCCATCCATCAGCTTGGAATTGGGAAAGGACTAGTGATTTTTCTTTTACCTCTCAAGAGAATTTTTACTGCAATTGCACTTTTAATTTGCACCTGCGCTACATGTTTCATGCATATGTTTCAAGTGTCTTTGTCCTTGTCTGATTAGTTGTGTTTTGTCTGGATTGCTATATTGGGAAAAAAGGCCTCTGGTGGGTGGCCTCGGCAAGCTGCTTGCTGGGGGTTGGAAATATCCACTGGGGAGGATCCCTCTGAGAATTTTCAGGGCCCTATGGACTTTCCATCACTCTGGCTGGCAGCTTGTGGACGCTGGACATGCCATCCAAGGTATAAAGCCTCTATTTCTATGTCCTGTCTTATCTTTGTTGTGTCCAAGTCCTAAAAGACCACCGAGAAGACCACCGAGAGCCAGACGTTCCAAAATGCAAAAGCAAGGCTTTATTTAGGCGAGCTGCAGCCCGGGCTTCATCCTACACACTGTCCCAGTGGAGGTTAGGAGGAAGGCCATGAGCAGAGTTTTACCTGGGTATTTTAAGGAAAAAAACTACAAGGTTACAAAAAAACAGAAGTGTAAGCAGGGTTGGGGTGCGAGGACAAATCTGATTGGCTCGGGGCTAGGAGTTCTTTGGAAATTGATCAAATGACTTTTCAGATATTTAAAATTGGTCTGGGGACATTCCAGGGTGGTCAACGTGACCAGAACGCTCCCAAACCGGTTGGGTCATCTGGGGAATGGGCTTCATGGCCGGTTGGTTTTGGCATAAACATCCACACAAACAACTTTGTTCTGTACAATGCCTGGTTAGTGTTACCATATACAAGCCATTTCTCAGGTTTGATGTGCATGCTGGGTTATTCTTAGCTTAACACTGAAGTGCCAGACTTTGAAGTCAGGCCACATTTTACTATGTGAACCCCATTTTACCACGTGAACCCCATTTTAGAATCGAACCCTGAGCCAATCAGATTTGTACCTGTGTCCTAATCTTGCTTGCTTGAACACCTGATTGTTGTAAACTTGTTCTTTGCCTTTATAAGCCCTGTGTAATCACAGCTCGAGGCTCCCTCCTAACCTCCACTGTGTTGGTGGGTAGGATGAGGCCCGAGTTGCAGCTCGCTTAAATAAAGCCTTGCCTTGCTTTTGCATTTCGGAATGTCTGAGTCTCAGTGGTCTTCTTGGTGGTGGTTTCGCGACTTGGCACAACATTTGGGGTTTCATCCAGGATGGCCCCAGAGACCCCCCGAGACCCAACTCCGAAGGTAAGAAAATTGCGCTGTTCATTCTGTGTGTCTGTGTCTGTGTGATTTGTAGTTTTGTTTTCTGTTTTGACTAGCTGCCTGAATCTGAACCTGTAGGTAGTGAAGGACCAGCCAGAGTGGACACCCTCATATGGGCAGTCCTGGAGGACTTGGGGAACACCTCAAGCCCTCCACAGGGGGATCAGGCTTCCCACTACCACCCTGAACCTGAAGGACTGGACCAGGAGGCCCTTCTAATGGGCGTCCGTCTAGTCCACTCTATATTGGGGGTTGTCTGGTCCGCTCCTACACAGGAACGGGAGAGCCTCAAGATTATGTGGTCTGCCCCCTCACAGGGGCAGGAGAGACACAGAGAAACTGTGTGGTCTGCCCCCTCACAGTGGCAGGAGAGACACAGTCAAACCTGTAAGCCGTGGCTCCCTAAGTCTGTCAGTAAGTGTTGTCTGGTCTTTGTACCTGTGATTATTTTTGTGTGTTTGTTTCTTGTGCTGTGCCTGACTGACAAACGGATGATGGGGAACATTCCTTCCACTCACCTGCACTTGACTTTAGCTCACTGGAAAGATGTACAGGTGACAGCCCACAATCAGTCAATCAGTGAGAGTGGCCGCAAAAAAGAACTCTAGGGGGACCCCCACCCAGCCTTCTTAAGCAGAAAATTGTTTGGTGCGCTAAAATGTTTTACTAAGACTAAAAATGTTTTACTAAAACTATCAAGCCCTGGAAAATGAGGCTGGAGAATGCTAAAATCATTTGTTAAAGGTTTTTGTCTTAAAATGTATGCCCGATGCTTATTCAGCGCGCTTTAAGATCTTTTCACAATGTATGTGTGTGTGCATGTGTGAGTGTGAACATGTTCAAGACTGCAGTATGATGCAAAATTAAGTTTAAGTTTAAAGTCAAAGGGTCATCAAGTTTGGGCATTACCAAATGCTTTAAAGGATTTCTCAGGGTTCTTTAATTAAAATTTAAAAAAAAAAAACCAGAGCTAAGTGTCAGAAATTTGGATTTAAAAGGACATATATGTATATATATATATATATATATATATATATATATATATATATATATATATATATATACTAAACTAATGGGGATAGAAGTAAACTCTCATTAACTCTATGTATGTAGGAAGAAATGGCAAAATGGGCCAATGTATCTCACTAATATATTGGAAAGCTGAATGGATAAGTATTTCTAATTGTAATACTTGCATTAAGAAAAAATTCAAAGGTCTTCATGCCATGCAGTAGCTGGGACTGAAGAAAAAAAAAGAGGCTCTTTTGAAACAAGCAGCCCGTAGGCAAAGGGCGGCACCTGGTTTCAGAATGCCTGTGAGCTTCAGTTTTTCCGATGCAGATAAAAGCTAAAATGTTGTTAGTGTTAAAAAGGCTTTGGAAATCAAGAATACGTTTCTAGATAAGAAATTTGGAAGTAAAATTGTCCTAAATAATTATTGCAAAGTGAGAAAAGGAGAATTATGACTACCAAAATGTTTAATTGCCATTTCAGCTTCTTTGTAGGTTTTTTGTAACAGTTTCCAGCAGGCCCACAGAGAAGCACAGGTGATTCCTACAAGTTTGTCGAGATCTAATACTGACCCTTAATAAGTTCCAGGTAATAGAGCATGCTTAAAAACTACTTCTGTGTGGACCACCTTGTTGCTTACAATTGGAGTAAATGGCCCCTTATAAGACTCACTGGGATCTGAATCTGCGGTTCGAAGCCAGCCTGGGCAAAGAAAGGTCCCTGTGAGAGACTTGTCTCTAATCAGCCAGCAGAGTGCTGGGAACGGAGTTGTGTGGAGCTCAAAGTGGTAGAGTGCTAGTCTTGAGCTGGAGAGCTTGGGGACAGCGCTCAGGCCCTGAGTCCAAGTCCAGTGGAAAGTCACTCCTTCTGGGACAAAAGTGATGGAGCATCCAGAGGCAGTAAGCCACTGCTTGGATGGCAGAGATGGTGTCAGATCCTAGAGTCACTCCTGTTTGGCCTTTCAAAAGTTAATCAAAGCCGGGAAGTCCTAGAAGAAGTTCATAAGCATGCCTTTCCAATGCCCATGTCTGTCTACTGGGCAGGAACTTGCCAGTCACCTGTGGTAGTGGTTAGTAAGGGTAAGTTTGTCAAATGAGAGGATAGATTGAAATCTCAAACCCCGCATTTACTCAAAGCTCTGACTTTGGCAGTGAGAATTTTAAGCTGATACATCTGTTCAGGAAAGAAAGCTTGTAGATCTGAGATTGTGTCCTTATTGAGATCTGTCAAAGGCCTGCAAAGGTAACTTTTTAGGTCATCAGAGATCAGTTCCCCAGTCAGTCAAGAAAATGCTTTTACAACCTAGAATGTTAAAAGGCACAAATTTGTAAACCTGAAGTCATCCATCTGGGCTTCATATTAAAAGAGAGCAAGCATTGGCTGTCAGATGCATGTAGACTGTGCTGAAAATCCCTGTGCCTAAAGCAGCCAGACAAGTGAGAGTTCCTGGGAACAGACTTTAGTAGACTCAGGGCCATGAACTTTGCCTCCTGTGCCCCAGTATTCCCAAGAAGGCTTGGAGTAGATAAAGAAAATTCCCATCGCCCACAAAACTCCTGGACAGAGAAGGAAACAATGACTGGTGGAAAACTTGTGAAGGGAAACATCCTGCCACAAGGGCTGGGTAAGGGGATCCTTAAGAGAATCCACCGAGTTTCTCACATGGGAACCCAAAAAACGCAGGACTTGCTCCGACACTCCAAAGTGAAAATTAGACAAGGAGATCAACTTATTGAAGATATTGTTAAAAATTGCAAGGCCTGTCAGCTTGCCAATGCCCCCAATCAACAGATTATTAAAGGAGCTCGCCTCTGTGGGAATAGGCCAGGCGTGTATTGGGAAGTAGATTTCACAGAAATTACAAATATTTGCTAGTTTTTGTAGACACCTTTTCAGGATGGGTTGAAGCCTATTCAACAAAGCATGAGACTGCGAATGTAGTGGCTAAGAAGATCCTGGAAGAAATCCTACCCAAGTATGGCTTCCCATCCACCATTGGGTCAGACAACGGACAGACTTTCGTCTCAAAAGTAAGTTAGGGAATACCTGCAGCACTGTGGACGGATTGGAAATTGCATTGTGCTTCTAGACCCCAGAGTTCAGGACAGGTAGAGAAAATGAATTGGACTCTAAAAGATATGATTCTGCTTCTGTCCCTACCCCCCATTTATTCAGACCAGGGGACTGAAATCCTAAGAACCACGGTGGAAGGAACCCTAGACAGCATCGCCACTTGGGATCATTGCTTCCACGCCAGGCCAGCTGACCCCTTTGCCCTGGATGACAACTACCGTGGTGGAACATGGGAGGTCTCCAAGCACCCAACTCAGCCGCTTCGCCTTCGCCTCAAGAACAGAAAGTTAGACTGAATATTGTTATAATTTTCTTTTTGCCTTCTTTCCTTACTACCCTGGCTAGTGTTAATGTTATTTTGGCAGCTCACTCCAAAGTGTGGTGACCCCTTATTTTAGGTAGTTTTGGGCTTGCTTTTGACTGTTTCATATTGTTACCCAGGGGAAGACAGAGAAGCAATGCAGCAATGGAATTTCTGTCTCACATTTCCTTTTAAGCACCATATATGAGATTTCTCCAGAACTGCTTTATTTGTTACTGTCAAAACATTCATTAGTTTATAAGATAAAACCCATAATTAAAACAAAAAAAGAACAAATATTCCCTTCATTGGTATTCTTAGACATGTAAAATGGTTTTAAGAAATAGAAATTGTGCTAAAGGCTATAACCTGGAAGTGTAGAGTTCTATCCTTCAACAAAGTAGCAGAAGTTCAAGCCACAGGGTGGCACACACAAAGTCTATGGACTACCTCGCTTGTCCTGGCTTTGAACCATCATCTTCAGGTCTCAGCCTCTCTTCTACCATGCTCCTTCGCATTTCCTTTTGTTTATTTGTAAATTTTAGATGTCATGTTGCTTGACCTTTGACCTAGGGGGCTGTTTCTTAGCTTTTTCACTCGAGACTAATGCTTTACCACCTTGGCCACAGCTCCACTTCCAGCTTTATGCTGGGTAATTGCAGATGATAGTTTCATGTACTTTTCTGCCCAAGCTGAAGTCACACCCCAATCCTCAGACGCCAGCCTCTTTTGAGGATGACACACCGGACCAACATACCCGTGGCTCATTTTAAAACTGTAATATGTGCTTTCTTCTTTTATTTACTTTTTTGGCATGTGCGTTGGGGTTCTGATCTACAAATTGGGGCTCAGGTGCTGCCCCAGCTCTTCGTTCAAGACTAGCACTCTATTACATGAGACACATGTAATAGATATATTACATGCCTTTGGGGGGCGAGTTAATTAGAGATAAGAGTCTCAAGGAGTCTCCTGTCTGGGTTGGCCTGAATGCATGATCCTCAGATTTCAGCCTCATGAAGAGCTAATAGAACATGTGTGAACCATCAGTGATGGATTCATTTAAAACTTTGTCACTCACTCTTCTTTATTTTCTAATCTTTTTTTGTAATTTTTAATTTATTTAATTTTGTTGTCAAGGTCAGGTACAGAGGGGTTACAGTTACATACGTAAGATAGTGAGTACATTTCTTGTCATACTTGTTACCCTCTCCCTTATTTTTCTCTCTCATCATTCCTCCCCCTCAACCTCCCCCCACCCCCCATAGTTGTATAGTTATTTTCCAACATAGTGTCTTTTTTTTTCTTCTTCAAGTTTTTACTATCGAACTTATGTACAGAGAGGTTACAGTTTCATACGTTGGGCATTGGATACATTTCTTGTACTGTTTGTTACCTTGTCCCTCATACCCCCCTTCCTCCTCCCCCTTTCCCTTTCCCCCCATGGGGTGTTCAGTTCATTTACACCAAACAGTTTTGCAAGTATGGCTTTTGTAGTTGTTTTTTTTTAACCCTGTGTCTCTCAATTTTGGTATTCCCTTTCAATTTCCTAGTTCTAATACCAGTATACACGGTTTCCAATATACTCAGATAAGATTACAGAGATAGTGTAGGTACAACCACAGGAAGGTGATACAAGAAAATCATCAATAATAGAAGCTACAGATACTCATGGGATGTTGAAAGTACTTACAACTGTGATATAACAATAGTTTCCATAACATGGAGTTCATTTCACTAAGCAGCATCTTATGTGTTCATAAGGGTATAGCTATTGGGCTCTTGTGATGCTCTGTTATGACTTACCTAAACCTGTACTAATTATTCCCAATAAGGGAGACCATAGAGTCCATGTTTCTTTGGGTCTGGCTCACTTCACTTAGTATAATTTTTTCCGAGTCCTTCCATTTCCTTACAAATGGGGCAATGTCATTCTTTCTGATAGAGGCATAAAATTCCATTGTGTATATGTACCACATTTTCCTGATCCATTCGTCTACTGAGGGGCATCTGGGTTGGTTCCAGATTCTCGCTATGACAAATTGCGCTGCAATGAACATTGTTGTGCTGATGGCTTTACTGTGATTTTGTTTGTGGTCTTTTGGATAGATACCCAAAAGTGGGGCTGCTGGGTCATAGGGGAGTTCTATATTTAGCCTTCTGAGGAATCTCCATACTGCTTGCCAGAGTGGCTGAAGCAGTTTACATTCCCACCAACAATGAAGTAGGGTTCCCTTTTGGCCACATCCCCTCCAACAATTGTTATTGTTAGTTTTCTTGATATAGGACATTCTTACTGGGGTGAGATGGAATCTCAATGTTGTTTTGATTTGCATTTCTTTTATGGCCGGTGATGTAGAGCACTTTTTCATATGTCTCTTGACCATTCTCATTTCCTTATCAGAGAAGTCTCTTTGTAAGTCTTTAGCCCACTTGATGAGGGGGCTATTGGTTCTTTGTGGTTTTGTTTTGGAGGAAGGTAATTTTTTTTAGTTCTGCATGTCCATTGAACGGCCGGTAAAGATCTTCTCCCAGTCTGTAGGCTTTCTGTTTATCTTGTGAGATATGTCCTTTGCCGTGCAGAAGCTCTGCAGTTTGATGCAGTCCCATTTGTCCATCCTTTCCTTGATTTGTAGCATTTCTGGGTCTTTGATAAGGAAGTTTCATCCTATGCCAAGGAGCCCACGTATTTCTCCTACTCCTTCTTTTAGTGTTTTCAGGGTATCTGTTTTAATTTCGAGGTCTTTGGTTCATTTGGAATTGATTTTGGTGCAGGGTGATATATAAGGATCGAGTTTTAGTTTGTTGCATGTGTTGAACCAGCTTTGCCAGCACCATTTGTTAAAAAGGCTATCTTTCTTCCAAACTATTGTTTTAGCTCCTTTATCAAAGATTAAGTAGGCGTAGTTCTGTGGGTTCATTTCTGGGTTGCCAATTCTGTTCCATTGGTCTTCAGCCTGTTCTGGTGCCAATACCAAGCTGTTTTTATTACTATAGCTTTATAATACAGCTTGAAGTTGTCTACCCTTCTTTTAATTTATTTGTTTTATTCTCTCTGTGTGCTGTTTCTTGAGCTTGAACTCAGGGCCTGGGCCTTTCCCCTGAGATTTTTTTTTCTCAGTTCTGCAACTTGAGCCACAGCTCCATTTACAACTTTTTCTTTCTTTTTGCGATTAATTTGGGATTAAAGTATTACACAGAGCCCAGTCAGACTCAGGAGGCTGAAATCTGAGTTTTGTAGTTCAAAGCCAGTAGAGGAAGGAAATCTGTGATACTCTTATCTCCAGTTAACCACTGAAAAACTAGAAGTAGCAGAGCTTTAGCCTTGATCATAACAGGGATGAGAGTATTCACTGGAGAATAGTGTTTCATGGAAAGCTGAGAAATGGAGATTGCTTTTGGAAGCAAACCCTGTCAGGAAAGTCTAGGGACTTTTATTCCAATTAAACACAAAATACCTGGGAGGGACTGTTCCTGGTTTTCTTAACCACAGAAACTTATGTTTGGATGGCTGAAAAGAGTTAGACTGCCCACACTCAGCTAAAGGAAACTCGATTCTAACTCCACACCAGAAGAACAAAGAACTGTCATCTCACACCCAAGAAAGGAGAAGTTAAGTATAAGTGTAATTATATCGTGTCTGATTCCCCAGGTAATATCTTTGATAGCCCTCGCTGGGCTATAAAAGCCACAGCTTCATGTCCCTTGGTCAGTAATATTACTAATAGGGAGTAGCCTCTGTGAAAACCATGAAAAATTGTGGCCCGCCAAGCTCCTAGAAACAAGAGGGCTTGTAAAATCCCACTGTCTTAGAGTTTTCTCTTTGCTTCTATAATTCCATTTTTGTAACTCCATGGCTGCACCCCCACTTGTGAGACTAGTTCCTTGTGGTCTGACATTTAAAAATACATCTAGCCCTTGTTCTGCTCTGTATCTAGGTAGCAACCATAGTAGTCGATTGTGAAAATGATCATACTAATAAATTAGAAAAATAATCATAGTAGTAGTTATAGAATTGTCACGGTAACTGTCAGGTTGCTCCCCATATGATTGCTTGCTGGATGGTTTTAGCCTGCTCATGCTTGCTCCATTGATATTAGGGGAACATGGTAACAGTTGTTACAAATAAAGTTGATATTAGGTCAGTCTGACTTCTAAATTCTGCTTCTATAAATGGCTTGCTTAACTAGTTTGTGACTTGCTCTGATACCCTGCATTGATGTCCTGTGTCTGTGCTATGTGACCACCTGCTATAGAATGCATAGCTTCTACCATTAAATGGTCAATATAAATGTTGATTGAATTATAGGTATTGTACTTAACCAACCAAGAAATAAATAAAAATGTGCCCTACAAGAGATATCTGTTTCTTCTTCCTATATAATTTTCAAGGAGCCTCCATCATCTCCATTGTTTCTGGTAAGAAACATTTAAGGAAGGACCTGCATTTTTCCCATTTACCAAGACAAGAAAACACGAGAGAAAAACCTGAGGCCCAGTGACATTAGCTGAGTCCTCCCACCCACGGGTAAAATTCATAGTATCCAGCCATGCAGCTGGCATTTTCAGTGATGCTTTGCAGCTCTAGTGCTTTGCATGACAGTCAAGGGCTCTATAACTGAGCTACACCGAGCCCTTGGCCACTCCATTTTTACATGTGGGGAAACAGGAGTGGTGGCACCATGTGACCTGATCACTGCCTAATGATAGCACTGAGCTGTCACCACACTCCCTAAGACACAGGTTTTCCATGCAGCTACAGAACTCCTTTTCCTGCCAGACAGAACCCACCATTCTGCCCTAGTTATTTTTTTCACTGCCACACTAGTGCCAATCCCCACCTTCTAAAAAGATGTTTGGGCTTCCATACATCTACAATTTTCACTCTCATGTACATGCCAAAGAGCATGCAGTATACTGCTGCGGAATTCCAAAGTAATGAATCTGTGGAGAAAACACAGGTGCATGTCATTCAATAGTAGTTTGCACATGAACCTATTAAGATGTGACTTTAACTTGGATGCTAAGTTATATAACCATAGTGCTTACAGTATTCTCTGAATGTTGAGTTGCCCCACTACCTGTCTAGGCCCTGCTTGAAGCTTCCATGAGAGAACAACAGCCTTGCCTCTCAAGGTGGCCCCTTCCAAAGCTCTGTACTTTGTGACCTAGTGTTCTCAAGTCTTTAATTCGTTTCATATGGCAAATAACAACCATCTAATTCCTCAGCTTGGGAGTTCCAGCTCCCTCCCCTGGAACTCTGGTGGTTATCCTCAGACTACCCCAGGGCCTCTGGGTATACAATGTGTTTATGATTGAAAAGAACCTTCCATTGTGGCCCACATAACAGTCTGTCCCCCTCCAGGCCCGAGGAAATACTAGATTAATAACATGCATGCAGCTGGAGGTCTCATTGGCAGTCTCAAAACAGAATCCAGACTCCCATCCTGGCCCCTTCTAACTATGGTTTCTGCAAAGCCATAGTTTCCACCTGGATTCTAGGTAGCAGATCTGGCTTCCCTAGCTTCAAACTTTACATTTGTCCTAGTCAGTATTCTCTTTACTTGATGGATAACCATGGTGGAAGTTGTGAAGTGCTCCTTTAAGATAACAGTGACCCATTTTTAGCAATCTTTTGGATGCAGTAATCTAGGAGGACATTTGGTGGCTCCATCTAGAGCAGTCAGTTCCACCTTCTTGCCTGTGAGAACAGCAAGGAGTGTGCAGCACTGGCTCAATTCTGCCTACAGTCAGTAGGCTGCATCTCCCAGCTAATTCCCCAAGGGAAACCAAGCTGCTCTCATCTGCAGATCAAGATGGATCTTGGCAGCATGACTTCCTTTTGAAAGGCTCACAGACATTTCCTTCATCTGCTCAAGAGACCAGTTCAAACTAAGTATAACCCCCAAATTCACTTTGAACATCTAATAAGAGACCTAGAGGAAAATATTTTCAAAGCTGTTGTTTTACTCCCATAACTTGCAGTTCCATAGCTTGTTAATGAGAATTTCTGTACACTGAAAGCCAGAAGTTCCACACTGGGCTGTAAATGTTATTCGTTTTGGAAAAAGTCCCATCTCTATACTCTGACCCAGGTCAATCAGCATTAAGCCAGAAGCTAAACCATCACCATCCTGTTCCAAAAATCTAGATTAAACAAAAACAAGGACCAAGATGCATGATTACAAACTGCAAAGGGCTGCTAGAGAAGTGTGAAGGAGGACAGTCTCATTGCACTTGCCTGTTTCCCAAGATGAAATTGTCTGGCTTAACATCTCCATGAATAATATCACAGCTGTGAACTTGCTCAATCATGTATAGCATTTCATAGTAAAAGAGATGTCAAGACACTGGGGTATCACTTTTTCAGGGATATTTTCACAGAGACTAATGACATTCTAGAAACAATGGAAATGACATCCTGAGTTGGGATACGTGGGCAGAATAGAAATTGATAAACATGGATTCCATGGTTGGCTTTAGTCTTCTAGCTGGGTCCCAACATAGAATTCCCAGGGGTTGGCAGGCTTCTGGACCTACAATACAAATCATATAATGGCATTCATATCCCATCTTACATTCTGGAAAGAATATCAAGAAAGCAATGTCCATCCATCTCAAAAAAGGACATGGCACAGAAAGTGATGATAAACTATGAACTGTTTTGCAACACGGGGCTTACTACTACAAGATCATTTTAGTGACAAGGCAGTTCTGAGTCTTCACAGGATAGCTCTTATGTAATTGTTCACTTCAGATCTGAATGAAAATACAGTTTAATGGAAAAAAACAGCAAATAACTTTTGCTATGGAATTCACTTCTATATTGCTTAAGAAATAACCTACTGAGACCATTTACCTTTAAAATACATTTCTGCTGATTTTTAGCCCCATTCACATCTCCAAAGGTAGATTCATAGGCCTGCCAGAAGATCCTTCTCCAAGAAGGTAATTGACGTGACCAGTGAAGAACCTTGGAAGAAGAGTGTTAAAATGACAAAAAGGCTCAAATGACTATATTATAATGAAGAATCTGTGCACTTTTTCATGGTGTTCAACTATGCTAATGAATAAAAATAGATATCCCTTGGGAAAGGTCTAATAAAAAGTGAAAGAAAGACCTGGCCCCAAAGAGGTCTCTTAGCAAATCTCTGGCACAAAGGTACAAGTGTAGCTCTGATGGCTTAGGACACTGAGCTGTGTGGCCTTGGGCATGTGTCTCCTTCTAACCAAGGTTTTCACATTTTAGGATGGTTACCCATGTTGGGAGAGGAGGGAAAGTGGGAGAAAAATGAGGAAGGGTATAACAAGTTTGGTAAGAAATGTCCTCACTACCTTACATAAGTAACTGTAACACCTCTGTACATCACCTTGACAATAAATTTAATTTTTTTTAAAAAAGGACACCCATACTTCCTGCTTTGTATGACTTTTGATATGTCAGTAAGAACATGGAAAAATCTTTTGTAAAGAGCTAATACAATTTTGGGACAAAAAAAGTTTCTGGCCAACATTTCATGTAGAACCTCAAGGCTATGGCACCTTCCGTCTTCAGATTTGCTACTTAATGTGGGCCACGGTGGCCAGGGCTTCCCTTTACCAGGCAGATAATTGAAGTACATCTCCCATTTGATGAACACATTGTCACATTGAAGTCCTGGAATCATGGCTATAGGCTGTGTAGTCAGCACAGGAAGAGCCCATAGACCTATGTCCCAGAATATTTTGAGTGCTACAACATCATCCTGAGGTCTCTGCCTTTCAACTTTCCAGTAATAGTGTCTTGGTCACCACTCCCTGCTGGCTGGACCTGCTTGGGTATCCTACCCTTGGCTCTATTGTACAGCCCACAGGGACAGAATAATCTCCCATTTCCAAAGTAGATGTACCTGCATAGAGGGATTCTCATTCTCACTTGCTGGCTGCTCTTGGGGATGCCCTGTCAGCCCACATTAAGAGTGCTTAAAAGACCAGTGTCCTCATTTCCCTACATTCTCTTGATTTTAATGTCTAGGAAGGGACTAGTCATTGCTTCCTCTCTGGGCCTTCAATTTACCTCCCCATTAGAAATTCTCAAACAATAGTGTGATCTGCTCTAAGTAAGGAATTTCATAACAGTTGTCTGACATTTGTCAAAATTCCAATACAGTATGATGAGATCAAGTCCTTATCAGGCAATGCTCTTTGACCAGAAGCTAACACAGGAGATAGATGTTGCTGCTCAGCTCACCTGCCATGCTGCTCAGGCACTGAAACTTGGGCTACCCACTGTAGAAACAATGACTAAAAGACAGCTAAGCTTAGTCAGGAGACCCATTTAAAGTGGAATAAAGTTAAGTCTAGTGATCTACTTTAATTTAGGCCAAGTCCCCCAAAGTCAGCCCCTTTGGGAAACTTTCCAATTTTATAGTTGGTGGAATCAACTTTAAACAATTGAAGGAGACACCAACAAGCTTTCTGTCCTGTGGTGTCTCTGGGATTGTGCTTACAACATTAGGGCTCTTCATCCCTCCAACCCCAGAATGGGTGTGTTACTCAAAACCTGGAAACTCCAAGAATATCATGACTATCTGACTGAAAACTGGAAGAGCCCTGTGATATTCTGATTAGTACCCACTTCCTTGAAGCTCACAGCCATGAATCCCTAGATTCGTCATTCCAGAATAAGTCGGTCATAGAAAGATACTGCTGACCTCTCTCTAGATCCAGCCTGGGACCTACAGGTTGATAAAAGGACATTGTTACTTTATTCAAAAGGACAAATCAAGGTAAGTGATTATGAGGCGATTAAGCTTTATTGTGTCTGATTCTTCCCTATAACACCAACTATTTAGGGTACTACCTAGCCATGTATGTATTTCAGTAGGGAACTGCCTTCAATGGATGCATGACCCCAATGTTGTTAATAAGCCCTGTGTCTGATCTCTTTACTTCCATGCTGTTAGAGACAGAATTGAACATGGCTCGAGTTATCCAGATCTTGTGATGTGTCATCCTTATTTTCTTAAATGGCATGTGGGATTTGATCCTGAGTAGTAGAAAGAAACTCAAGAAACTTCAGTCAAATAACATTTAGACAGGCTGTGAGGCTTTTTGCTATAGCTGCTAGGTCAAAACTCTGGAAGAGTCCAGAACAAGTGAAATCTGTATGGCTGATCATACAAAATACCTATTGAAATGAACTCCAAAATTATTAATGCTCAAAAAAGACTTATGCCACTGTTACTAGAACATTTAGATATGCTAATTTCTGTAGTTGTAAGGGCTCTTGGTGCTGCCTCCCAAAGCTGAATTAGTCAGCTTCCCCAAAGATAGTTAAAGCCATTTGATTTCAGCATCTTGCTACAATAAAACAGTGAAAATTCAGAAATCAATTGTGTTGCTGCTTATTTTGGGATCCTTTTGTTAATAGCTCTTCATGACTACCAGGTCCCTGGTGTTTCATGCCCATGTCAACCCACCATATCACACAATCTTGTGATAAAAACCTTATGTGTTTATGGGCAATCCATTTTCAGGACTGAAGCAGGAGAAGCGAAGGTGAGAGCATGCTTCCCTCTGCATAACATACAGGTTTTAGTAGGAGACATCTGTAAGTGGTTCAGGTGCTGTGCTAGTCCTGTGGTACCTCCTACACAGTCCAGATAAAAACCTGCTACATAATACAAAATGTAACACAGAGGAACTTAAGAGTGACCTCTGTTTCCTAGGCTGTTGTCTGGCTTCTAGGCTAGATTTGTCTAGTGGGAGACATGGAGAACTGGAGGCCAGCAGAGAGGAATTCAGAACCATGTCTTCTCCCCACCAAGGTAGAGTCTGCTACAGTAGCCATGTTAGTTCTGACATTCCCTCCCAGGTTTCTCCAGGTACATTCTGAAAGGGCCATTATCTTCCAATGCCAACGGCTGGGGTACCTCTTCTGAAGAAGCTATAGTGCTGCTACATTGAAGTAGCTTCTACCATTAATATAGGTTTCTTCAGTATTTTCTGGTTGATTCTAGCTCTTAAAAGCTTGTTAGCCTATCACCCACAGTACGTTCCTTCTGTTGCACTAGTTAGCCTGACACCACTCACCCAACTAGACCTGAATTGTTCTGCTGTTGGTTTATTTGTAACAAAAGAAATCACAGTTATGTCTTTCAGAGCACAAGACACTTGGAGGCATCTTAATAAATGTACCATTAATCATAAATAACAACTAATGGATCTAGGTCACCAAGCAGATTAGCCTGTTAATTAGACATAACGAGCAGTGAGTTTATCTCCCTGACAAGGGGGTACTTGCTAGTAAAAACAAGGACGTCGCAAGTCAAGCATACAGATATAGCCTCCTGCTTTAAGCCTTTTGACAGCACCTTTTCCCAAGTGCCCAGCAATGGTGTAATTCTCAGTAAAAGAGGCTCCTATATTTGTGAAGCTCTAGAAATTTCTTGATCTTCCAGCCAGTATGAGGAAATCACAATCATGAAAGCTAAGGCTAACACTCATGCCTATTGCAATTGTTCCTCCCAGAATTTAGATTACATACTGCGATTTACTCTAGTTCGCTACCAGAACACTCATTAACCCAAAGCCTGTGATTTTACTATTCTGGTAATCACTATTTGCCGGCTAACTCAGCATTACTCTAGGCTTCCATATAAATCTTGTACACATAAGGAAGAATTGTTCTGGGGGTTGCCTTTTCTATGGCCCAGGAATAAGATGGTTTGAGACACCTATAATCTTAAGGATGTAGCCTCTTCCTTCTACTAGAACCTCCAAGTCATGTATACATGCTTCTATCCACACATGTAGAGAGTATCACTAAGTGGGTCATCAATGTGGTCTTTTTTTTTTTTTTATATACTAAAGGGTGATGAGAAACATTCTGTTTATCTGAAGTCATCGTATATTCTTCCAAATGGACCGTGTAGTTTCCTGGTCTCAGCATTACTGCTATACATACAATTCTCCCTCAAAGGACTCTTCCTAGGTGATTGTGGGCTTTTGGAGTTCCTCATTGTCTTTAAGCCAGGAGAAATACTTAATACTGTGTTTAAGGAGTTTGTATGTTCCTCAAGACCTTGTATCCTAAGGAAACATAAGAAAATAGCAAGCAGCAACAGGACCTCTGAGGCCCCTTCTAGGACTGGATTCCAAGACTTCTTATTTGAAGCTCAAGAACATTCTACTTTGCATTCATTCAGTACATCATAGGTAAGTTCTGGAAAGAAGGCCAGAGATGGCAATCTCACAGCAGTGGTTGCTCATAGGCACTTTTAACTACCTAGCATTGAGCATCTCAAGAAAGACCTATGAAGACAGGTGGGCACAGTAGAATGGATAGGTTGTGCAAGTTCAGAAAACCCAGCAGATTTATGGTTTGTGAGGACATACATGCCTTTAATCAATACTGGAAACCTATCTGTAATGTTGCCTTCACTTTTCCTGCAATCTCAGTGTTGTCCTTTGCTGGAGATATTGGTGCGATACCTGTGTTTCAGGTAGATCCACTTGTTCAGGGCACCTCAGTGCAACTGTACAATCTTCACCCACTTATTGCAATCTTAACATTCTGCTCTGGTCCCTTCCACTCATCTCCACCCATGAGTTGCATATTTCACTTTCATCGGCTCACTGCTGCATTTCCCCTCGAGTTTTGTATCCTCCCCTCCACCCAAGAAAGCAATATCCTAGACCCCCCTCCAGAAGGGTGACTGGAATGACAACCCATAATTAAGGGCTTTTTTTAAAAACAAAAGCCTTTTTGAATCCTGCATATCTCCCTTTTAATACTCCTATTCTGCCATACAGAAAGTCAGATGTGAAGTCCTGAAACTGAGCAATCCTCAGAAAGTGAAACTTCTTGGCACAGTCCACGAAGCCCTTTATGAGAAGGTATTACAAATGTCCCCAAGATTCCTGGTCAAAAATTTGTTGCTGGTAGTAACTCAGATGTTGGCAAAGCATCCTGCAGAACCTAGATACTGAAAAGAACAAGCTAGAAGCTTCAACGCAGTAGCCTGTGGACCTGGATTTCTGGCTCAAGAGTTTGTCACCTAAGGAACATGTGAATACAGAGATGCAGAAACAACCTGTGCTAAGAATGTGGCCATTACACGAGGCCCACGTGCCCAGGTTCACTAGCCAAGCATATTAAAAAGATGTGGGATCCACAGTGTCATTGCTCTATGGGTAGAGTCAGAGTTGTTTGTGGTAACTCATTGTTTTCAGAGATCCAGAGAATGAAGGAATATGGAGAAAGAGGATATAGGACACAACTCCAAAGTATAGCCCTGGAGACAAAGATGCAGAGTTTGAGAGCAGTGGCTGCAATTCATCTTCCTCAGGTTTAGATGCCTTGCCTTGTGTTGACCTCAGTGGTTAGAAAACTTCCCAGAAGGCCCAGGTTTCCTTGTCAAAAAAAAAAAAAAGAGGAAACTCCTCCCAGGGATCTTGATACCTTTTGGCTTTGTTATGTTCCTCCCATCTCCCTTCCAAATACCAAGAGGTTCAGGCTGGAAGGGAATTTGTATGACTACTTAGTTATCAGGTCCCACAAATGTGGGAAGAGACCTGAGAGAATGGTAAGTATTAACCAGCATTTCTCCACTTTAGTCCTAAAGACATTCCTAGAGAAACCATAATAATGAAGGCTTTTAGAACAACATGGTTGAGCTGGAGGCAGTGAGGCAGCCCTGAACTAGACTCTTCCTAAGTATGCTTTTATCTCATTTCCTACCTTCTAACACTGGGAATACCTGTGAGATTGTGATCCTTGTTTATTTGAGGATTGTCCTTGGGGTCTCTTGCACTCTGAGGTGGGAAAACTTGGGGCTAGGGGAGGCAGGTCAGGTGCCTTAAGAAAAGGTACAGATTCTTAGTTGTTTCTCCCTATATAGAGTTGGAATTCTCATAACTGGAAATGGCAGTCAGTTAGAAAACCTATTTCCATACACATGTTTAATTCCCAACAAAACTTCCTCACTCATTTCAAAAATGGAATTTAAAAAATAAAATGGGGCTGAGTTAGCTCAGTGGTAGACTAGCTTGCCTGGTTTGTATGAGGCTCTGGTTTCCATTCCTAAGAACAAAAAAATTGAAAACAATTTTATTTGAGTGAGCTCCTGCATGGAATTAATGACTTATGAGCTTGGGCACTGTGTCTCCAAGTGGTACATGAATTAATTCCAGGCAGATCTTCCAATCCTTCCTGCCCACCTAGGCAAGTGAATCTAGCCTCTACATTCCAGTAAAAGTTAGGATAGAAAGATAAATTCTATTATTCTGATGCTCTCTGATCAGATTTCAATTCATGCCCCAGCATTTTGAGGAAATTTGGTTTATTGCCATATTTGAAAAGACAGGCTAGTAACTTAAATATTAAACTGAATATAACTATTTTGGTAGTTTGTTCTCATGAACATTAGCATAGTAGCTGCACTACTTTTGGAGAAAATCATCCAGTGTTCAACTTACTCCTAAAGTTTTTTAGGTTTGTAACTGAGAAAAACAAGAACTGTATATCCTATTGTGATGATGCTATTTTTAGGATCTGGTACATACCATCTCAAACATTTGTCATTTTGTGGTGAAGCTGCCAAAATCTTTTCTTCTTTTTGGAGTATAAGTTGTTAAATAGCTTAGTGATTACAACTGTTGTGATTTTCCCATTTCTTCTTCTTCTAAGCAACAATGAAATATCCAGAACAATACAAAGGGAAACCAAAGATATATTTTTGTTCAAAGAAAATCATTTCATCAAATAAGTTGAGACTTCCCAGGATTTTCATTCAGAAGAAAACGGATCACAAATTAAAGAATGACTAGTGGTGAAATTTTTATATGGAACTTTTCAGGCCTCAGTGAAACTCTGGGGGCTCAAGGCCATCAGTAGTCCCACATTACTAGCAGTACACGAGTCTTAAGAAATGGTTCAAGTCTCACTAGTGCACACACACACACACACACACACACACACACACACACACACGATCTGTATGTCAGGACTCAAGAGACACCCAAGAACAACAGATTCTTGTCCATCTAAAGTCCAAATCTTTGGATACATAATGCTTCAAATGGATGTAAATGGTGACACAAATGGAGGTCACACAGACTTGGCAATATGAACTTCCTTACCCAGACCTGTCCATCTACCTGGCCTACAAGCACCAAGACTTTTATCTTGATAATGAACTTGATTATCATTCCTCAGGACCAATTGACCAGCCGTTTGGGGACAGTTTGAATAGCAGATTCCTCTTTTTACCCTGGAAGGAAGAGCTATTCATTTGCATTTGATATTTGTGCCAAGTACTGCCTTGCTACACTTGCCAATGATTTCAGCTAAAGAACATCTTTTAAGTTGACTGTCTCAGACTAAGAAATCTATTTGATTGTGACTCATAAGATGATGTGTGACTAAGGGAGCTGCTGTTCCTACCAGATTACCAGAAATAGGTAAACAAGTTGGCTAAATGTTATAATTCTCTTAAAAGATACCAAGGAATCAACTTTGGAAGTCCTTCAGAAAATGGAACACATGGCTGTTATGGTGTCTAGCCCCCAAATGGTCATTCTAGAAAGTGCAGAGTAGCAATTTTCATTTGTATACTGGATGACCCAAAGTTCTAGTTCCTCAAAGGGGAGGTACGTCTCTACCAGGATCTGAACTCACAATGGGAAACACCAGGAAAGGAAAAAGATTGGCGGGAATATCTCTTCACTATTAGGGTTGTCACTATATCTCTTCACTATTAGAGTTACCACTATAGGTCAGAACAAACACATGAAGCACTTGGTGGTGGGTCCTCATGTTGCACAACTGTTAGATGATCCTTTTTATCTACTCAGTCAACTTTAGCAGTCAGGAGCCTGTGGCATATGCCATTGGGTTGTTCCCATAGGAAACTAACCCAGTCCAGCAGAACTTCTGGCAAAAGATAAAGGGAGAGGTAGCATAGGTTGAAAATGAGTATCAATTATCACCACAAGATAAAATTTCATCAGCAGGCAATGTTTATGTGCACCATTCACAAATCCTGTGGCATTCGTGGTTTCCCCATTTCCATGTTCTAGACTCAAGCATGTGACAGGTCATTCCAGTCTCAAACTAGGGTTCTCTAGTGATGTCAAACAAGTTTGAAGTACACGGATCTTCATGGCCACATTCCCAAACTTTTTCTTTAGAAAAATGAATGTCAGTCAGCTTCCTAGTTCTGTTTCCTAGGTCTATTAAGTTACAACTTGAATACAGAAATATGTAAGAATTAAAAAAAGAAAAGCATAGATTTTTGACCTGATGCTTAATCAAGTCCATGTCAAAAGTAGAAACATTGGTACCACCATAATGGTTTAGCAAGGGAATTCTGATGACACTAGATTTTGTTTTACTATGCATGCATGGGGTGCTGCTTAAGTCATGCTTTCTCTATAGAACACTTTCTCCTTCCTTTTCCTTGGTCTGAGATAGCATCATAGCTGGTTCAGAGGATGTAGCACATCTTAGCACATCACCTACTTATTTTTGGGTTTGGATCATAAAGATTTTCTCTGCTCTCATTGGTACAAATCTAATTAGAGACAAAACCACCACGAGCTAAGACTTGACTTTCCAATGTTTCCTGAAGAAGCATTAAAGACTCTTGAATCACATTAGAAAACTAGTAGATTAAGTGAGCCAAGGATAAACTCAACTTTGTGAGTAGAGCAATTTAACATTCTTCTATGTTTGCATCCTTAGTTAGAAACTCTGAAGTCTAAGTTAAATCGCAGTCTGTCTCTCCCTTAAAATGTAAACTTTTATTCCTATGCGCATCAAATGCAGTCTCAAATTTATGCCTAGTTCAAGAGAGAACCTCTGAATAGAACCCCTGAATCTCACCCATTTCTTCTCTAGAAAGGACTCAGTTCTGGTGACTTCATCAGTATTTACTCTTCCAGAATTTCTGGCACGCTATTTGGCCTAATTTTAATTAGGCACAGAGATAGTGTAAATGACTTTTCCCAAAACTAGGCACTTTAAGATCAGAAATGATACATGAAAACTTGAGATATTACCTTCAAGTCATATGCTTTAGTTTCCCTCTTGTAACTATGAACAAAAACCATGAAGCAAAAGCAAAAGAAGTCTAGACACTCTCAAAGTATAAAAGTCTTCAAGCCAGACTAAAAATTCCTCATTGTTGGACTTTTAGAACAGAGGAAAGTAAAGTTCCCCTTTAAGCAACTGACTGTTGCCTTTGTTTAAAAACATCCTCTTGGCTTCTGGGAAGGCCAAGTGTTACCTTTGAGAATTTTAAAGGTTTGATATTATCCATTACTGACTTCCAGTGGCTCAAGACATTTGTGAGCAGTTTCCCAGTATCCAATAGTTGACCCTAATGTGGTTGAGTTCAACTACAATGTCATCAACTGGGTGTTTCTTCAGAAGAGGCATCCTGTAGTGCCCTAAGATTAAGTGCCCAGGAAGGACATGTGAGAATGTACACACAGAGATCCCAAGTAGGTGGTCACTCGACCTCTCTGCAGAGCAAGTGTTTTCTGACTACCTGGGATCTTAGAATGTTTACCCACACACAATAAGGTGGTTCATATGACAATAGCTAATGAGAGTCTGACTATTTAAAAGACACATGGACCATCAAGGCCAAGCCCTCAAGTCCCTTAGGTTGTCTAACCAACGGGCCATAATTCAAACAAATAATCTGGAGTCAGAAGTCCACGATGGCCATTTTGGCTTTGTTAAGGCACTTGAACTTGATACTAAGAAGGACTGGTATTAAGATTGAGACGTGTCATTTCCACCCCAGGGCTGTTACACAGCAGGGCTTTGGCCTTTTATTCTTAACCTTTTTGATATCACGTTCTGCATGTAATATCTGAAGATTTACCTGTTGGCCACTCATGCAACATATTGTAGCAGACTATTGCTATCCATGTCTCCATCTCCCCTCTATTCCTCCCTCCTACACCTTTCTGCTCACCCTTTCCTCCATTTTTAGGAATGTGAAGTGTAGGCCATAGCCTATTAATTCATTTGATTTCCAAAGACATTGCAGGAGCCAGATGTTGATCCCAAGAACTAAACCGAGCACACTTCCAGTGGCAGTACCAGTATGAGTTATGCAGATGCCTGAATCAGCTCCTTGGAAACACCAATTTCTGCACAGAGCTAACCTGGACCTTCATAAGAAAGCACGCTTTAGGTCTTCCAAAGAGGAGGACCTCTGGACATCAGTGTTCTAAAAAAAAAGACTACTTTTTCCTCCCAATGCTCATCTCACTCTGACTCTCCAAATAATTGTGCATCTAGACCAGAGTCTAGCAATAGTATGACTAAAAACAGATATCTTCAGTAGGTCAATGAGGAAACTAGAAAAAAGCCTGGAGATGTTTTATCAAGTCATTGTAGGGGTCTTATTGCAAAGAGATGAGCAAAAGCCTGTATGACAGGGATTGACTAGAGGACATAACTGTAGGTAATGAGAACAGGTAGGCATGGCAGGATGGCTGGTCCCAGTCTTCATAATTGAGATGATATTTCTGTGTAGATTAGCAACAGGTAGCTCCTCCAGCAGAAATACCCGAGAAGACACATAAAATGTTATCTCTTGCCTTGGGCATTTAGAGGGATGAATTATTCATGGCTTCTAACATCCTCATTTCATCAAATTTTCCCTATATGATTACCCCAGTATTTCCCATTCGTTTTGCATGAAAGCCCAGTGGATTGCCTCGGGTATTGCAGGTCTCCAGAAAATCCCTAACATTAGGCAATAATTGATATGATGCGGAGGCAAAAGGTCACTGGTTGTTATGTAAGAGCAGCTCACAAAGCAGCAGCAAGACAGGTTTCAAGTATCACAATGGATATTTCCAAGTCATAAGCTAGCAGGTTTTGCTTTCAGAGGAATCCCATGTGACCAACAGTGACAAAGGAAAACTGGAAGTGAGATAACTGTATTCATAATGTACCTGGGTAAGCCCATAAGCTTTTAGCTGTGACAAGGAATGGGCAATGACTTCAGGAAAAACAAAATCATTATGGAGGAGGTCAAATAAATGTTTCAAGATATAAAATGAGAATTGTTACAACTTTAAATACAAGCTATACAAGGTCTGAAAGATTCACTCGGTCAATATGCTCAGAACTTTAAGCTTTAGGTGATGCCAGTATTACCATGGAGTATCAGTATCAGGCTTCTGAGCTTTAGCATGTTTCTCTAGTCAGCACCATGTGGCCACTGGTATAAAAGTTGATGGAATTTGGTTTTATTCTCTTCTGCAGAAATTTTGGTCTTCACCTATGCCAGGGTCAAGAGCCAAACTCTTCCAAAGGGAAGCTATCTCCCTGTCAAATGTTGGTATTGTTCTGTATTGTCTACCTTGCTGAGAACTAGATTAATGGGACCTAGTGCTAGCCAGTGTTGGTGATTTGACTCCTGTCCACAACTTGGCTATTAGATTGATCAAAGATGCCTTTTCAATTTCAGTTAATCTTGACATCATTTGACTTCCTGCTTGAGAGGCTGTCTGGCTCTGTGGTTTTTCTGGCTTTCCAGCTCTTTACTCATACTTCGATAAGTCATTATTTCCAAGATATCCAAGAAGGTTTAAGAATATTAGGCTCAGCATTATTTTAGATATAATAAGCTATATGTCCAGAAGGGATAAATTTTGCAAAAGTCAGATTTTCTATTAAGAAAATGGAGATGTTAGGCTATCAAAGATGGATTGAATAAAGTGTATCCATTCAGGAAATGGTGTTGGGATCATCTTATAAATCCTTCCCAATATTCTTGGAAGACTTCAAACAAGTTTGACTCATCCTAGACAGTGAATGCCAGCTGTTGTGAGAACAGGTCTAAGATTGAAACAATACTTCAGTCAAATAGGTGAACCTATGAATATGTCCACATATACTTTTAAAAAATGTGATGAGATTATGTTATGAGGACTTAACTCATTTCTGAATCTTAAGTCCCATTATCATCTTAGATGAAAAGTTGAATGTTTTATTTTATTATTATTTTTTTTTGGCCAGTCCTGGGCCTTGGACTCAGGGCCTGAGCACTGTCCCTGGCTTCTTCCGGCTCAAGGCTAGCACTCTGCCACTTGAGCCACAGCGCCGCTTCTGGCCGTTTTCTGAATATGTGGTGCTGGGGAATCGAACCTAGGGCCTCGTGTATCCGAGGCAGGCACTCTTGCCACTAGGCTATATCCCCAGCCCTTATTTTTTTTTTTGACCCAACTTCTTGGGCATAATTCTTCCCAAAAAAACCCCAAAAAACCCTCTGTCACTTTAAGTCATTACCTCAAGTGTTTGGAAAAACCAAAACTTTCCCCAACTCAGAATTCAATAAAATGTTAAAAAAACAATTTTAGTTAATAGGCTTCTATGTGTGAAACTGAATTCAGCTACCCAGGTAAAACATTGCTATAGCTCACATCATTTCTCGCATTAGAACTATGTGACCCCAAATTCTGACTTATAAGCCCTTCAATATACCTTGACATCTTTGCATCAGGTTCAAACTAGCTAGGCTTTCTTAATGTAGGGTTTCCAAAAATGGAGGAAAATGTTCTACAATATTCAGACCAGGATCAGTAAAATGGGACTTCCCCACCTTGAATGACAGAGTGGCAGTATTCTACCTATATCTTTTCAGATCCATCATTACAACATGACTAAAATTTCCACACACAGCATCATATTCCCTTATCCAGAAAACCAGTTAAACCCAGCCCATGGAAGTTTTTAACTAAATTTCAGTAAAGTCCATTGACCACATGACTACCCATTTCACTTAATTTCAGTTATCTCTGGCCTCAAGAAATTGGTTTCCTTATCTGGTTGTAGGCTTTAGATTTTTTTTCCTGTACATTGGTTTAAGCTTTAATTTTAGCTTATTTGTAGAAAGAAGTCAGTACAAGCTGCATAGTTAAGTGTCCAGAAATACCTGGATATCAATATAAGGAAGCAACTATTGTTTATTTAAGGGAGTCCTAAGTCCACTGGGAGGTAACTTCTGCCCCAGATATCAATGGAGGTATTCAAGAGACCTGGAATGGAAGGAATAAACTTGAAGCACTTACTACTTAACTATGGATGACAAAGGAGAATTCTGGGCGCCATGGCCAACATTTGTTAGCTTGAGTCATGTGTCTGCTCACTAGTAATAGCTCAGTTGTTCATCCTGAACCACAGAATCAATCAAGTAGCATTCTGCCTGTGGGAAAAATGTACTATTTATAGTTTCCTTGTTCCCAGGCATTCTGGGACACTTGCTCATTCTTTTTGGCTGACCCCACTAATGGCAAGCTCATGAAGTCATTCTTCCACCCACCCTACCCAGGCCTAACAGTCCCATCATTCATAAAGCACCTGCTGCAAACAGATGAAAGCCTACTTATATATATATATATATATATATATATATATATATATACATATATATATATATGCTGGTTTTAAGTGGGCTTTGGCGAGAAACACACAAGTTATCCCCTGGGAAATCTACTCAGAGGATTTCCATTCTGGGATATTATTCCAAAGTCACACAAAATGACCAAGCCATAAATAATTTAAGTACAAACCTACATACATACAACTTACACATTGATTAGCTGGGGAAGTTAGATTGTAAGACTTTGACTCAGGACATCTGATCTTGCAAATTTTTGAGGCCTTAACTGCTGTGGGAATATAGCACAGAGAGCCACAATTGATAGAAAGGAATAGGCCAGAAGTACATGGAGGACTAAACAATGCTACACAATGAAGGATGTGGCAGAAGCCTAGAGGGAAGCAGATACTGAAGCTGACAAGGAGTGATTACCTGATAGCTTGTGGTATCTTAGCCTGGTATTGGAGTCCTTCTGCTACCCAACAGCAAACAAACTCTATCTTGAGCAGACCTCAGGCCTGCATAACCATTCCAGCCCCAGCCCACTCCTGCTGATTCTGAGAGCCATTCCATTTAGAAGACAGAATTGCAGCCAACTTAGGCTGGCATCATTTTTTAAAAATGAGTTCAGTAATGCCAATTCTAATATAATAGGGTTATTAATTTCATTTCGTTGCTTTCAAGTACATGCATACCCCCAGTACCACCACAGAATGTTACTGTGTTGTAAGTCTAATACAGGATGGCATGGTTTTGACAGTAGAGGCAGTTTTTTTCATCAAAATACACACTTCACATATTTGCCTTCATTTTCAACCCCATTTCCATCTGGTAGAGATTAAAAACAAACCAAGGCAGTGTCTTATGTACCACAACCTCCACAAGTAATTACATAATTTATGCCATTGAAGTTCAAAGGGCATGTTGAATTCCAAACAAGATGACCTTTATATGCCTTTCATTAAGCATACATTTGGTAGTACCTCTTATTTTGCATAGCCCTTCACTACAGAGCTTAAACATTTCCTCATGAAACTTGCAGCCACCCTGGTGAGAAGCTGGTCATTACTCTTGAAAACATGCTTATCCATCTATAGGCTCTTACATCAATTCTGAAAACTTGTTCAAACACTGACACTGTGCTTTTTGTGCCAAAGTTAGTATTGAGGCCTTTCCAAAATGAATATCGAACATGAGTCCAAGAGTTTAAGAACTCCTTCCTTCAACTTTAGAAGATACTCAAACAGTATAGTTGGTTGTTACCTAGTAATAGCCACAAGTTAATCCTTTGTGCAGTTGATTAGGGTTGCTTCTCCTATGGTTTTTTATATAAAAAGGAGCTTTCTGCATCAGAATGCTGCAGCCCTCCCGTGGGTCTTAAAAGTCCAAGGCAGCCATGGGGCTGCTCCTGTGTGCTTCTGACAGGGATGGGGGCATGGGGCAGGGCTTTTCATGATTTTCTCTCCTTAGGTGCATAAATTGTGAGCTTTTTCAGTTCCTGCAACTCTCAGCTTGTTCATATATTTGTTGTTGATCACACGGGGAGAACTCTATGCTCTTGGAGAACTCTGTGCTAGGATCCCAAATCTCCACTTGGCTAGAGAAAGCTGGGACAATTATCTATTGTTTGGCTGCCATCTAGCTTCTTCCTCTAATAGGTTGATTATATGATGAACGTTAGATGCAAGGTCAGTAAGCAATGTGTATAAAAGTTCATATATACATCAAAAAGAGGAAAGATTCAGCCTTATAATCACATGCCATTATTTTCTTCCTTTGTAAACAGTGAATGATGCTTCATTGAGTGTGGTTACTACATTTTGTTTAGTCATTCATCCACTAGTGGTATCATTGCATTTTAATGGCAATCAAGTTGACCTATGATGGAAAATAGCCCTTCAAATCTTCAAGTATTTCTGTTTTATTTTTCTAAATATTTTTGTAATAAAATTTCTTTCCTAATATTCTTTGGGAGGATGCTTAACCTAGTATCAGAATTTCTCAAAAAGGAGGGCACTTTCTAGACTTGTTTTATCAGTAGGATAATCAGTATACAAGTAGACAAATATAAAGGGTTTGCTGCTCTAAGTAGCAGCAATGGGTCAAATTCACAAGTGTTACCTCTTGGCTATAGTAATTTCTATACCATGTGCACCAGCTCCTGAGTTTCTATATATTCCAAGATACCCAGAACTCCACAAATCAACAAGATCTCCTTGAAACCTGATGAACATGGAATGGGTAGGCATTACTGTCCACATGAGTAGAAATTAATCCTTCTACAAGCTACTATTCAATGTCCACATAAGTTCATTAGCTGCAGTAGATTATACTCCATGCTTATCAAAGTTGCCTGGAATCTTGAGTATTTTTTGCCAAGGTAGGCTTCAACAGTCAGAAGCTAAAAAGCAGACCTCTTTCCTCTAAGAGTATATCTTAGGGATCTGAGGCTGGAAAACTAAAATCAAATAGAAATGACGAGTCACAAATTATTGAAGCAAATATTTAAGAAGAGTCACACTTAAAATCAGTTTGCATTCATCAAGTTAAGCCAGAGTTTTCTTGAAATAGCCATGCCATGAGTACTGGCAAGAGACTACTAGAACTCACCCACAGCCTTGAATACAACAGCTCAGCCCATTAGAATAATTACAATTTTTCTGTGAATCTTCTCTGGTTGATATCTCCCAGCGATGAATTAGAACAGATGCATGTAAGAACCTGTAATGTCCAACAATGCTCCTCCACCCTCTGAAAGGAACCTATGTTCATTTCTATGGGTGACTGCCTATCCACAGATGGGAATATAGACCTGTTAGAGAGTCTATACTACCACTGTTGTCATGGGGACCTCAAGCTAGTAATCCCCTTGATAGAATGATGAACAAAAAGTGTTAGTAGCAGGTAATGAGGGCCCTCCTAGTGGCTCAATGTTTATCTATAAGACCTCTGTGGTCGTTTACCTAGACCCCAAGTGCCTTATCAGGATGAATATACACCCCAAGAACTTTCAGAGCCCTTGACCAAATAAGCAAAAGTCATCAGGGTAGGAATACCAAGTAGAATCCCCTTAGCATTTTCCTCTTTCCTTCCAGAGTCAAGAATACATCTGATGCTATTCCCATGGAAGTAGAAAATGGCACAGGTGCCTAGCCTCTGACTTACTAGAGTGTCTCCTACAAAAAAAATGAGAAGCCATTTCTTTATGTGCTATCACAAACTTAAGCCAACTGAAAGTCAACGAGGCTGGGCCAATTATAGTATCTTTAAGTACTCACCAGCCAAGCTAAGTATTGGAAAACTATTGGCCAGCAGAATATATTCCTTAGTCCTGACCAGGGAGACTTTAAGCCATTAACCTTGGAATAGTTGACCACTTTATCCTTGAGTTCTATAAGATTATGATGGCAGAGCCATTAAAGCTGAGGTGACTTTTATGGCCTTAGGATTCTAACAACTCCCATTCAATTAAGTAGACTGGGTCTAAGCAATATGCCTTAGTAAAAGCCATTCTTTGGTTTATAGATATGTCTTAAGTTGTAAAGTTCCAGCAAAGTCTTTCTACCCTTTGATAATTGGTCCTCAATTTCACTTCATTGTGTCCACATTTGATTTGATTTTGCTTATATTTAATGCCATTATTCATGTCCTTCTGGTTCTCTTTGTCTTTGCTACTTTTTGTTAAGATAAATCCCATACACCCGCTGTGGTTTGGGGACTCTTAGCTTTGTGCTAGCTACATTCAGGGCTGCTGGTCTTGAGATAAGAATCTACCAGTAGTTCACCAATTCTCCAGTGAAGACTCACAATTTGGCCTTTTAAAGCTGTGGCTTCCGTTTATCTCAACTGAGTTCTCATCCCTCTGTAGTGGCTCTGCCCAAAGCTCCAGCCCATCTCCTCCCCTCCATGGTGACTGTACCCACATCATCTCTCCCCTCCTGATGACTGCACCCACATCTCCCCCTTCCCCAGCAACTGTGCCCACATCTCTCCCCCTCCCTGGTGACTGTGCCCACATCTCAAGAACATCTCAACTTACATCTCTCTGCCATTCATAACTCAAAAATGCTGAGAAAGACCATCACTGGACAAGACCATATCCAAAAAAGCCAGGTTGGCTGCTCCTGATGCCCCAGGGAGAAGTAGCCCATATCTTTGGGAAACATTGGACTGCATGGAGCACTTCCCAAAAAAGAGAAGTTCTGCATTCAAGTTCATTGTAGCATGAAGTGCTCACCACTCAAAGATCAAGTAGGGAGGTAGTTTATAGGCTATATACATAGGCAAGTTAGAACACAAGCCTATAGTGTCTCTACCTCAATTTCTTCACACAAAAGCTTGTATGAAAAGTAGAATACACATACTCCTGAGTGATAACACATTTGAGTTTCACATGGAAAAAAAAATCAAGGACCTGAAGTCATGCATCATTTCTCTTATTATTGAACCTCAAACATGACCCAAAGTGAGCTTCAAGAGACAAACATACCTATGAAGGGCAAAAATCATCCCTTAAGTTTTGAAAGTTTTAGAAGCTGAGAAATATAGAGCCTAGGTAGGTGGTAACTTCTTCTGTGACTCTCCACACAGAACATCCCAGAACCCAATCTGATGGGTATGGCTCCTGGCCTATGCTCCCTCTTTTACACAGTATCCCTATAAATGGGAAATTTCCATTGTTAGAAGGAAGCAGAAGTGGTCATTTTCACCTTTCAGCCTCTCTTTAGTCTGAACTCTTCAACTTCCTTGTTTCTTCTAAGCCATGAGAAAGGGCATGACATTCCAGCTAGGTCTGTCTTTGGAACAGCTGTTGGACTGGCATTTTTTTTCTTTTTGGAATGTTTTCAGCTAGCTCACTTTCTGAGTTCTACAGAGTAATGGCGAAAGGCATGTTTGGTCAGGAGAGGAAAGGGAAGGACCCCATGAGACCCTATGGAGCAGCTTTGAGGTGGAAGCTCAGGAACAAGGAACATCTGCTCCAAAGTGAAGTGCTAGTTCAAAGGTTAGTTTTTCTCCTCCCTCTCAGTACTCACTCATTCAAAAGACAAAGGCTGACTCAAGTGAATTTGACAGGGTGGGGAATCTTGTTCAAGATCTTCCGGTATCTTCCTCCCTCCCATACCCCCACAAAAAAAAATTCCCTGGGGCTGGGAATATGACCTAGGGGTAGATTGCTTGCCTCGTATATATGAAGCCCTGGGTTCAATTCCTCAGAACCACATATATAGAAAAAGCCAGAAGTGGCACTGTGGCTCAAGTGGTAGAGTGCTAGCCTTGAGCAAAAAGGAGCCAGAGACAGTGCTCAGGCCCTGAGTTTAAGCCCCAGGACTGGAAAAAAAATTCCCTGTATTCTCAGGCCCTGAGTTAAGACAGGAGTAGGCCACATTTCATTCTCTTTAAAAGTACCTTAAGAATAGTGCAAAAAATCTACCTGTAAAGAATCTAAGAACCTATGTCAGCTACCCAGAGAAGTTAGGTTTACAATTGACTAGGTCAAGGAATGTACAACTTTGTGCAGACTTAAAAGCATTTTTGAGCTGAGAGCCAGGAAAAGAGCATTTATTCCTAATGACAAAGTTGTAGTCACTGAAGAGTCATGCCCTCCTTATCAAGTCTATCCAGATTCTTGTAGAAGTGGAGAGGAACCACTCAAGAAATTCAGGAACCAACACAAAGTGACTGCTGCTATCAGGAAAAATCAGAAACCACCTCTACTTTCCACATGCAGCTAAGGCAGGAGTGTGAAGATCACTAACAGACACTAGATACAGTACTGATGACCTATGAGGGACAAACGGAGAAAAAAAACTTTAGCAGCCCTTTATAGGAGCATTTAGACACTCCTACAGGGCTCTGCAAATCCCAGCCCAGCTATGTGCAATGTTCATAGACAAAAAATGGCTGAGTGAGGCTAAGGAGCGTCATTGCTTCTAGTGCTGGCAGGCTGTGGTTCTCATACCTTTGTTTTCAGGGCAGATATGCTATGAATCCCCCAGTTTTGAGGATGGAAGCTTTCTTGCTGTAAGCATAGCACTTGTAAATGCTGTGGAGAAGAGAGCAGGAAGCCAAAAACTACTTTCACTTGAAACCAAAAGATCAGGAGTCAGCTTCCTGACTTGCCAAAGCAAACATTTTCTCTGGATGTGCACCTCAGCCTTCTTTCTGTCTTGCTGCAGGAGAAGCCAACAATGGAGCTAGGTGATCATGGACTGAAGCCTCTAGAAGTGCCAGTGGTAAGAACAGAAGCAATCTTGGCACTGCCCAGTCATCTCAGAACCAAATTCCAACTTATATCCATTACTGACTCAAACTCCCAACAAATTGATTTCCAAGGAGTCACAGAACATGGAAGCACAAAATAAAAGGTGATAGAACATCAACATCACCACACAGCAAAGGTACTGAATGATAGAGGCAAAACCCCTCAAAAATATGGAGCTCATGGTAGAGCAACTGAGTAGGTGTAGGCCCTTGTTGGACCCTAATACCCAGTAATGTCAACTTCACACTCAACCTAGCACAGAACTCTGCCACGCAGCTCAAACTGGTTGTACACATGCAGCTCCCAAGGAGCCTTTCCCACTCAGCTAATGAAGGGTAGCAGCCATTGCTAACTGCCTCTGCCACCTTGCCTGTCTGCTTCTCCTTAGACCCAAGAGGTTCATTTGAGCTTTAGAGTCATGTTCAAATATCATGGGTGTCTCCCTGTCCTTTCTTATAGACTCTGACAGCCCCACAGTCTTGAAGTAGGACCTGAGTACAAAGATGCATCAAATTGTAGCTATAGACTTAGCCACAGTCATTCCTCAACCGACAGATTCAATTTCATTCTTTAGAGGCAGCTGGAGACCCTTTCTGCAAGATGGGCTCAGGTTCTGACCCTGTTAGATTTCTTTATCATACTTTTTGGGTTCTGAAAAAAAAATCTTCTCATCCATTGTTCTAATATATTTGGAGCAATTGATCAGGACACAGGCTTCTATAATTCAGATGTGAACTCCACCTGAAGAGGTAACTAGGAAGATACACAAGTGAGGTACCACCCGTGGCTTAGAAAGGAGAGAAGACCACATAGAAGTCAAAACATGTAGGTTCAGATGACACCTTGTCACAACCAGAAACTACATGCTGCAAGAGTGCAAGTGATGCATAAGAATGAACTAGAATCCAAGTTTTTGTTATGAGTCCAGAAGCGACTAAGCCAACAACTTGTGTTCACTGAACACTTAAGTGATAAACAGTGCTATATAGCCAGCATAATGCAATCCGCAATCTCAAGATTAAAAATGTGTCTAAGCACTCGGGCTCATAGATTTAGTGACAGAGGCTGACCCAGCTGAGCTCAAGCCCATATCCCCAGCCACCTTCACATCCTAAGAATTTTCTTCCATGTGGTTAGTATTTGATGTCATGAGGCTGCTGCTCCTACTTTAAAAACAGCACTCCCACCTTCCATACAGGACAGAATTCATAACTCTTGAAGCCCTGGAAGCTACCTTCACAAAGGCTAAAAGAGATCTTCTCATCACTAGGCTGAGAACTGCTTCATGTGGGCAGACTCAAGACCTTATTATTCTTGCCCAGTTTTCAAGGCAAGTTCCGAGCTTCTTGCTCTCTTTTTCCAGTTCAGAGGGATCCATCATCAAGCCTCTGGCTTTGTTTATCAGGCCAACTATACCATGTGGGCTGTGGGCTGTTAGCTATTTATAGCACCTAGACTTGGTCACATTAAGTCTTCATTTGTTTTTCTAGAGCTCTGTGCAATCTATTTGAATCTAGGCTTTCAGACTAGTCAGCATTTTGATCCCTTCTGTATCTGGGTTTGTCTCTATCTGCACTTCAAGTAGAGTTCATAGAAATTTCCAGACAGCACCTGTTCATACATCTCAAAAAAAAAAAAAGAAAGCTCAATAGACACAGGCCAAGATCAATCACAGAATTGAAAAATGCACTATTTGAAGCAGTGCTATAATATGAGCTCTTAGGTCCCTCCTCCTTGGGTTAGGGAAAATAAATGACATCAGAACAAAAGAGCTTTTCAGAGCCTTGGTTCTTATCAAATAAGTTTCAGACAGTTCCAATCAAATTCTCAAGGATTTGAGTAACACACCCATGAGAGAAAAGCACATCAAGGCTGGTACCCTACCTACCATTTGCTGCCCCAATTCAACACAGCAGCTTGTATTCTCTCCCACTGGAGACACAAAACACGTGGGTTGCTATCATTTCCTTTTCAGAGACTTTGCTAGATTGAGTTCACATTGCTGATTGGCTTTTGCTGTAGCACACCTGCTCCCAGTTTGTTGCAGTTTATTCCTGGAGACAAGGGAGACTTAGGAGACAGAGAGGAAACGAGAAGCACCACCATCATGAAGATCTAGTCTTAGAACTCAGAGCAGTGCTTTTTTTGTTTGTTTGTTTGTTTACTAGTCCTGGGGCTTGAATTCAGGGTCTGAGCACTGTCCCTGGCTTCTTTTTCACTCAAGGCTAGCACCCTACCACTTGAGCCACAGAGCCACTTCTGGCTTTTTCTATGTATGTGGTGCTGAGCAGTCGGACCTAGGGCTTCATGTATGCAAGGCAAGCACTCTACCATTAGTCCACATTCCCAGCCCAGAGCAGTGTTTTTTTGAACACAGGCAGGGACAAGTGAGAGAGTACGTCTATAGATGAAGCTTATTAATGAAGAGTAAGGAACTTGCAGCCTACTACCAAACTAGAAGACAAGAGTTATCTTCAGACCTGTGAAGTCCAATTCAGGCTCATTTGTACAAGACTAGTTTTGCAGAGCTAGCCTCTGAATCCTTGACACCAATAAGGCTACTGAATTCCTACAACAAGCCTCTCAGACAGAAGTCATTCCTGGAAAGTTTTTCTGAAAGAATAAAGCTTGACCTCTACTATGGAAGAGCTGTAGGCACTTTTTTCTAATTAAGAGAAGAAAACCAATGCAGATAGTTTTTCCAACATAACCAAGAAAGCAGAAAAAGGGGAGGAGGACAGGACTCTTAACAGTTGATTACAAAGGCCCTTGCGTCTTAAGAGTCAGCCAAGTGTCCAGCTGCAGCCCACTAGCCACACATATACTAGGCAAGCAGAAGGAATGTGTGTCTCAGAGTATGGGTCCTTAACACAGTTTACATAGGATAAGGCTAGCTTTTAACAATGACCCCTCTTCCTTCCCATTCTTTTCTCCCTCTTTCTACAACATTTTGTAGAAGTTTTGCACCCACCACCCTCCCGGTTCCACCCATCTTCCCCCCTCTAACTCTACACCCATTCCCTACTCCTCCTTTTCGAAAGACACAAACTGCCTTCAGATTACAAGCAGTAAAATGCTCTTTTCCACCTGACACTTTCTTCATTCCTCATCTCTTGTCCTTCTGCCTATGATAAATTAGGATCCAGAATCCTAAATCGAATTATGTGTTCCAGACAAGTCTGTCTCTCCAGAACTGTGACTGACTTTTATTTCTCTACAATATGTCAAAAATGAAAGAGAAAAATAAAATAAGAATCCAGAGGTGGCCAACAGGATGTACAAAAAGGCACTTTATGTCCATCCTCCTTGCATGTGAGAAGCTGAGAAGCTGAGGTATAAGGACTCTGTGGGCCCAGAGTTCAGGGGAAGCTTGGGTGACATGGTGAACTTCCATTCCGTAAACATTCCCTTGAATTAACAAATGTAGAGCAAGATGTCAATTGTTTAGGACTATTACCCTCTTTACTTGGGAGGCTGAGATGTGAGGCTCGTGGGGGGAGACTGACCCCAGGCAGGAAATCCATAAAACTCTTCTCTCTGATTATCTGGCAATGATAAGGAATCAAAGCCAGGGCTCGAGTTCTATGGTGCTAACTGTGAGTTAAAAGCTCAGGGACTCCACATAGGTCCTGAATTCAATCCCTGGGGCTGTCACACATGCCAAAAATAATCAAAGGGCAAGTATAGACTCCCTCTGCTACAAAACTTGCAACTCAAAGCAAAACAGCAAACATTTTCACAGATCTATAGATAAACACCAAAATGAAAGAACAATTAAAGCCAATGACCAGCAATCAGTCAGAGGACAAGAGAAATGAAGAACAGAAAGGCAGATGGCCAGGGAGTTGGTACCTAGAGTTTAAAATACTTTATAAAATGTGTTTACTTCATCACAACCTATCTTTCTTGCTCCCTGACCATCATGAGGGACAGGGGCCCCTTGGGTAGCCAGCCAGCCCCTTCTTCTTCTCCTTGGCTGTTTCCCTGGAAAACAGAAGGGTGCATTGTTCCAGTCAATCTCCAGGAAGCTGAGGATGCGACAGATGCTGTCCACCCACTTATTCATGTCCTCCTCTGTCTTGGCCAACAGGTAGAAAGGACACTCAGTGGTCTAGATAACAAACACAAAGCCTTCTAGCTGCCTCATGGTAGGCAAGTTAACCCCAGCATCTACCCACTGGCAGAGGTTCAGGTTGATGCTCCTCAGGGGCTTCTTGGATTGGTCGATCTTGGAGTATTCCACAACATCGGATTGCTACTCATCTTGCTGCTCTTCAGGATGAACCAGCGTCTTCTCCATATCTGGTGACAATGGGGAAAACACACCCAGGAGAATTCACGTGAGTTATTTCAGAGCTGGAATATGAGGATGTGAGGTATTGGGCCTGCAGTCTGCAGAGTCTCCACCTTCCTGTAGGATGTTGCCATTGTTAGCTATGGAACATGATTTTAGAATTCATTTAAGTGAACGCAGAAACATTTAGACAGGGATATGAGGTGGAAAAAGGAAACAAAACACCCAAAGAAAAATTCTGTGTTGTTTTTTTCCATTTCAGTTCTGTACCCTTTGTCTCATATATGTTTATCTGATCCATGGAAGGGAAAGGCAATCAGGGAAACAGCAGGACAATGGATGCACTAATGTGAACAAGATACTTATTAGGCACCATGTTGTACATGAGCTACACATCTTTAGGGGGATGGGATAATGGTGAAGGAAAATGAAGGAGGGGAAAACAGTATTTTGAAAGACATGTACTCATTACCTTACTTATGTAACTATAACCCCCAGTTCATCACCATTAAAATAAGGACATTGAAAAAAACACTTGGCCTATTTGTAAAGGAGATTATGTTTCCACATGAAATTTCTTTTTTTCCCTTATTTATTGTCAAAATGATATACAGAGAGGTTACAGTTTCATACGTTAGGCATTGGATAAATTTCTTGAATATTCTCCTTTCAAAACCTTCGGATAACTGTCGTGAACTCTAACTCCTGTGTTTTCCTGGTGGCATCTAGGTCTGGAGGAAATGCTGGTATGTCCTACGGAGTGGCCAGAGGCACAGTGGAGAAAATGTTCTGGAATACTAGGAGAACAACCTCTCTAAGAAGCCCGAGGGAGCATCTACCTGAGCCTCTGTGAGGACCTCAATTCTGGTGTGACCTTCTCGAGCATGAGGCAGCAGGAAAGCTTTGTGTTTGGCATTGAGACCAGCAAGCGCATGTTTCACCTGTTCACTGGGACAGAGGATGACATGCACAAGTGGGTGTAGAGCATCTGTCAGATTTGTGGCTTGAGGCAGGTAGGTGGAGGAGAGCACAGGTAGGTAGATGCCATGGCTACCGTGGGGAGAACAGAGATGGGTGAAAGGAGTGAAGGAGCGGGATACCAGTGGCTCTCGCCTGTCATCCTGAGGATCTGAGGATAACCGTTCAGAGCCAGCCAAGGCAGGAAATTAGTAAAGTGTCTTCATGGGTTTGGCAACCTCCATCTCCATCACAGGAAGGTCTTGTTTTCATGTTGAGAGACCATCAACAGATCCGTCATTGTTCTGTCTTTTTCCTTTCATTTCAGTGTTGATTGACCTAGGGACACATGAGCACACACACACACACACACACACACACACACACACACACACGCACTTTTTCCTGCCTCAGCTTTCCAAGCACTAGAACTGCAGACGTGCACCACCATGCCTGCCCACTTACTTTATTTTTTCTTCAAATATTCATGCCATCTCTAGATTCTTATTTTCTTCTTCTCCCTTTTCATTCTTCACACATTCCAGCAAAATAAAACAAGTCTCAGATAAAATAAATAGAATATCAGGGTTGGCCCTATGTCTAAATATTGAGCACAGCCTGCAGACACCTTTTCCAAAGGGATGGTGGGATGATGCTCAGAATAAAGAGAGCAGAGTTTAGAGGACATATGGAGATGTCATGGCACATGTGGGGTTTATTCAGTGTTTGTTTGGGTGGGGGAGTGCACCACCATCTGAGCCACCTTTGTGGGAGGTTAGAGTCGAGGGGCAGTGGCAGAGCCCAAGGTGTGGTGGAAGCTGGCCTTGCAGATGAGATGCTCAGGGGAGGAAGGGACTGTCCTCACAACTGCAGGATGCCACTCGCCAGGCCTGGGATGGTGTCCTAGGTCAGATCTGAAGTGACTCTCTGTGGGCCACTGGCAAGAGAGTAGTGGGGAGGAGTCAGGGACCCAGATCCTATCCCAGAGCCAAGAGTGTGAGCAGTTGGAGGGCAGGAGAGAGAACACTGGCCCCACTGCCTCCACACTTAATATCTGTTCTTGTCTGACTGCCTACCTCAGTAGAAAGCTGCCTTTCAGCTGCTGTTCAGCCACAGAATCTCGGAGAAACATGGCCTTGGCTGGTCCAGGCTCCAGGTATCTTCCAGCTGAGTTCAGCAGCTGCAGTCAGTGCCTGCCCCAAGAACAGTAGCCCTCAGCACCATCCAGTGGTGGCCAGCCTCCCTTGACATGAACTGTCTATGACCATCCCCTCAGTTTCAGCCTGCCTCCTTCTCCTCCTACTCCTCCACCAGGTCTCAGGAACTCCTCTCCTCTCATCCCCACTCCAACAGGGTGCCTAAGAGTGCAAGGTGGGGCTTGCGGGGCCCACTGACTGGTGACCATATGAGGGGCCTGTGGTTTCTGAGCCTCTGTTTTAGATGCGTGAAAGCAAGGGATGAAAATAAGTGTGTCCCAGAACAGGATTCTTTACTTTGTATCATCATAGATGTCCTGTTGCCAGTGAGAGTAGGGTTTCAGATGAACATACCTTTGTCAGGAATCAGGGAAAAGGGGAGTGCATGGTGATACACACCTGGATCCTTTCGCTTGGCAGGCAGAGACTGAGAGGAGTCTTGGATAGCCTGAGAGACATGAGTAAGACACTATCTCAACCATATGAAGGACTGGTGATGTACACCCAACATGCCAGATAGGCAAGCATTGTGAAGAGGAGGACTCTGTCCCAGCCAGAAAGCTGTCCAGGCATCCACAGAGGCTCCTTTGAGAAAACAGCCAAAGTGTAATGGGGAGCACAAAAACCACTTGTGTAAAGCCAAAGTTGTGTGCATCTTCAGAGGCAGAAGTCCCAGGACCCACCAGGCAGCCCCAAGGGCAGAAGGCCAAATATCAGAGCCAGGAGAGCCAGCAGCCTGTGCAGGCATCCTCACTGTTTCTTCCTACAACTCACCTTCCTTCTCAAAGGCTTTGAAAAAAATGAGGGCCGAAACTTTTGCTATCCTGAATAGATTGTGGAAGTAGGTACTTCTCCCTTTGAATACTTTTTAACAAATCGTGATATGTGCCTCCAGTCCAATGAACAATAGTTTCCATTTTCACCCAAAACCTCCCAAGCATAATCTCTCTGTCTCCAATCCAAGCATAATTCTGGCATTTTGGGCTCAAACCATAATTATCCATTCACCTCTGCTTACAGCATCCCAAACATTTTCAAATCCCTCCCACTCACAACTCCATCACTCAGGTGTTCTTGCGGTCACAAAGTGTCTGACACAGACAACTGAAAGCCAGAAAGGTTATTTTGGGGGCTATTTCAGTCCATCACGGGGAGGGTTTGGCAGAGTATAGAAGCTCGCATCTGCCAAGGAAGCAAAAGGGATACATGTCCCTGCTTCCTCCTGTTTCCATTTCTTCCACTCGGACTCCCAGTCTATTGGAGGGTCTATGAACATTCAGGGCAAGTCTCCATCCTTCCCTGAGCTAATGCTCTCTCGAAATGCTCTTAAACACAGCAAGAGGTGTACCACATGAATCACCTGAGCATGTCTCCACTCTGCAGACTGAGTGAGGCAATTCTCCCACTGTTGGAGAGACTTTGCTCTGGAACAACCTTCCAGCATGGAAAGCCCTAACCTTGTGAGCCAAACCAAACCTTTCCTGCTTGGTTGATATAAGGTATATGCCGGAGCAAGCCGGCAACAAAAGGGAATCCTGATTGAGGGGGCAAGGATAAAAGAAAAAGAAAAATACAAGACAAGAGAAAAGGACACGAGACAAAAGATGGGGTTCAGGAGGTCTGCAGCTCAAATTTGTAGCTCAAGACTGCAGCCTCATTTATTCTTAACTTCCAGTTTATATGTAGTTTAGAAACCAAGGAATAGCATAGGGCTACTAAAGTTCAAGAAAACATAAAAGCTTTGAAGTCGGCAATACCAGCTGGCAGTAAAGACAAGATAAGGTTGGTTAACATAAAACAGACTCTTGTGGACATAGTAAAACATCTCTGATTAGTGCTGTCTTTCACTGTCTTTCAAGTAAGCCATGTCCTTGCATGTTCCTTGAGATAACAATATAGCCAGGTGTCAGGATGAACTTTGCTGTCAGCTCCCTATAGGTATGGTGTCACAGCCATGAGTAAGCATGTAAGATACGGCCTTTCTCTTTTCTGTTAGGGATACCAACTTCTTAGGGGACAGGAAGACCAGTGTCCTCATGAGAACTACAAAGTTTGTGTGAAGCTTTATCCAGGACAGTGGATAACAAGCCACCGTGGGCCAACACTCCCTTGGCCTCTCCAAGCCACATTGCCATCATTCCAAGTTCTTTCCAGGTGTGGCCTTGGGATGTTGGAGAATCAGGGAAGTGGAGTGGAGCCTTGAATGAGGGAGCCTAACGTACAGACCTTAAGCCAGGGACCTCATATCACCAGTACAACAGTAGAGTGACTCCTCTTGTTCCCTAGGGTCATGACAGCAGAGTTATGGGTCTGTGGCAGACATCAGGATGGACTATCTCCACTTGGGGTCCCTCCTTTGAAGAGGGAAGGAGCTCATTCACAATAAATTCAATTGAAAGCTGGGTGTTGGTGGCTCACCTGTGTCCTCTTAGCTCCTCAGGAGGCTGAGATGTACAGATAGAAGTGAGTTCAAAGTCACCCCTGGCAGGAAAGTCCATGAGACTTTGATCTCCAATGAACTGGGGGTGGGATGGGGCAGTCCAAAATGGATGTGTGGCTAACTCTGAATGAAAAACTTGAGTTCAACCCCAGGACCAGTGCAAACTAACAACAAAGAGAAACACCCTTAAGTTGTTGAAATAGCCTGATGGGGCCCCAAGGGTCATGGGGGCGTCTCGAGTGTCACCTTGCTCACCCTGGAGACTGTGGCTCTCACCTCTTCTTCAGGCATTAGCAACGGCCTTGATTGGAAGATGCCCAGCTTCCTCACTGAGCTGAGGCCAGCCTTCCTCTAGTCTTGCCAATACTAGACCTCAGATGAGACAGCCCAGCCTAATTGCAAACCAGGCCTGAGATCCTGAGACAACAGTGTGTGCTTGGTGTTCTGCACTCCCTGGACAACCCACTCATGTCTAATTTTAGATCCTGTGGAGTCTACCCGGTTCCCTGCAAGTGAAAATGAAAAAGGGAAACTGAAATGACAGTGGTGGGGAGGGACAGTGGTGCGTGCTTCACTGTGGTATGCCCATGGTCAGCTGAGTGGGCCCCATGATTCACAGACAGGCCTCTATCAGCCTTGGGAGACACTGCCCAGCTTCCTGGGAGCAGCTCCACCCCATCCCATCCCATCCCATGCTTCTCCCACTTTCCTCTCTGTGCCACTCTACCGAGGGAAAATGATGTCAGTGGTCAGTTGGGTACCAGAGAACACGCCCCCAGCAATGCTGAGGACACACAGCTGGTTTCTGCTGGGACCACTGGCACTGGGTCCATCACTGGGTCACTGGCCTGGCCATATGGAGCTGACCGCAGGACTCTCAGCTACTTTACTACACATCTAGGGTCTACTTTCCCTTCACACCTCAGGAACCATACACACTGGGACACTTATGACTTCAGTGGTCACCTTGCAAGTCCCTCGCTGCCCACTGTCTCCGGGACTTGAGTCAATGAGTAAGGGCCAGAATCCCTGCCTACTGGATGAGGGATGATTGCCAGTTGAACAAGTGGAAAAGGTTACACTTAAAGGGTCCCATCTGAGGTTGTTTGGGCAAGTGTGTGTCATTTAAAGATGAGCAGTGTGACGAAAGGGGCTTTGTACTCAGGTGGCAGAGGCTCACACCTGTCATCCTAGGTACTCAAGGCTGAGATGTGAGGATCATGGTTTGAAGCCAGACTGGGCAGGAAAGTCCATGAGACTTATCTCCACTTAACCACCATAAAGCTGGAAGTGGAGCTGTGGTTCAAGTGGTAGAGTGCTAGCCTTGAATGAAGATAGATGAGGGACAGCACCCAGCACATAAGTTCAAGCCCTAGTACCAGCACAAAAAGAAGAACAAACAGTAAGGCAGGAGTGTGGATCAAGCAGTGGAGCAAATAATTAGCAAGACCTAAGATAAACTAATTATCCAAAAGGAAAAAGACATTAAGAAAGAAAGAAAAGTACCAAGAGTAGGAATGAAGAATGGCAAACCATCATCATACCATCCTACAAATAACACTGATAGCTCCAAACATTTAACAAACAGTGGAAAAACTTCTAGAGTAATACAGGTTACAAAAACTGACTTCTGAAACTGCACGAACATCTAAGTGGGTCTTTGATGACTAAATGGATTATATCCTCTTAAACAAAGAACTGTGCCCCACATTTGACTTCTTGATGAATTCTACCAAATATCTATGAAATGAAACATGACTTCTAAAGTCATATTGGTTGGTGGCTATGTGATATTGGGGGTTGAGGAGACAGATGTATCAATGAACACAAACAGGAGAGCTAGGCCCCAGGAGCTCTCCCCTGTCATCTTAGCTCTTCAGGAACAAGATAGGAGAGCTTAGGATCACCAGTCACAGATAGTCTGGACAGGAAAATTCATGAGAATCTTACCACCAGTGAACTATCAAAAGGCCTGAAGTGAAGCTGTGGCTCAATGGTAGAGCACCAGCCTTATGGGGAAAAGGGACAGTGCTCTGAGTTCAAACTCCTTAAGTGGCAACAAACAAAACAGAAAGAAAAATTTAAAAATACATGGAGGAAAGTATGTGTTTATGTACACCTCTAGCATGTGAAGATCTGGACAGGCCTACAACAAACTGTGGCAAAATCAACTGCTCCACTACACTGGAATAGCTGACCATGTTCAGTGGAGGCTCAGCCCCAGAAGGGGCAGCCCAGCTGCCCGGAGTAGCTTGAATGAAGTACACCAAGCAATGGCATTTACTGGGATTGGAGCCAGACTTCAAGTTTCAAGTGCAGCAAAGCCAACACCCAGCTTCTCAGGCTCTAGGACTATGACCTTCTGTCCTATAGGGTTCTGAAAGGTCACATTAAAAGGCTTAATATGCTTCCCAAACCCTATGTAATGAGAAGCTGACTCATACCATAAATGTTATTACATCTCTTAAGCATATAGAAGCATAAAAGAGACATCATTGAGCAATCCTGGGTTAAAATAAAGTTTTTCGGATCCATCCCCTAGCTGTGTTAGCAGAAGGAACTCTTTGAAGTAACCATTTGTTTGAATGATAGAAAAGACTTTCACAGAGGCAGGAGAGGTGCAGAGACTAGGTCTGCAAGATTAGGAGGAAGAATTTACAGATTCAAAACAGGAGTGCGCATCAAAGGCAACTTAACTGGCTACAAGGACAACTAAGACCTGAGCCACAGTACCACGACTGTTTTTTTCTGTGTATGTGGTGCTGAGGAATCGAACTCCAGGCTTCATGCATGCTAGGCAAGCACTCTACCACGGAACCACATTCCTAGCCCTGATTTAGTATTTAAAGGATTCCCTATCTTACACCTAATATTCTGCTGACCCTAAAGAAAGCAAAAAAGACTTTATGTATCCAATAATGCATTTATATTCTTTTTCCCCCATACTGAGACTTGAACTTAGGGCCCAAGTCTCTTGTTTGTCTTTCTCACTCAAAGCTAGCGCTCTTACACCTGAGCTACATTTCTCCTTCCTCTATTCCTGGCAATATTCAAGCTATTATTCTTTGACATCATCCTGACTCAGGAGGCTGACGTGTGGGGATCATGATTTGAAGTCAGACTTCCCAGGAAGGTCCAAACAAGGAGGCCAGATTTACAGGTTCAAAAGAGAAACAAGCTGCAAAAGCTAGTTAATTGGTTACAAGGACAGCTAGTTGCCCCCAGAGTCAGGCTTTTTCTCAGCCTTTTCAAACAATGACTTTATTAGAATGGTTTCCTAAGGTTCAGAACACTCAGATTATCACTGGGTTAACAATAGTGAGGAAACAGGTGGGCAGCTTAGAAGAGCCTTGATCCCTGGCCTTTGGGACATGGTGTTTACTCCAATTATCAGGTGTAGCAGCCCATCTTCTACCTATGCAACTAAGGTTTCCTTCCATGGTTCTCCAAATCATTGGAACTGGTGGGAGGGATCAAGGTGAAGTTGTTAGGGCTGACCTGAGAACCTGAGTAACTAAATATAAGATTTAGTGTTAAAATTATAACAGCTTCTGAACCCTGGTGATGACTCCATACTAGAGGACTGCACCTCCACCCGTGAGACTAGTTTCCTGTAGTTTGACATTTTAAAATATAGAGAGCCCTTCTTCCCCTCTGTACCTAGGTAGCAACCATGGTAACAGACAGTAAAAAATGATCATAGTCATAGACTAGAAATAACCATAATAGCAGTAGAAATGCCATGGTAACTGTTGGGTTGGTTTATTTATGATTGAATACTGGGTTGTTTTAGCCCACTAAAGCTCGCTTAGTGGTAACGGGAAAACATGGTCGCAATTGTTAAAATAAAGCTGGTACTAGGTCAGTCTGACCACAAAATTCTGCTTCTGTAAACGACCTGCTTAACCTATTTGTGACTTTTTCTACCCGCTGCATTAACCCCTTGCATCAGTGCTATGTAACCACCTGTTGTCAGTTCCTGATATCGAGGCCAGTTCCCGATATCAAAGCCAAAATAGGTAACTGAAAGGGTAGATAGCCAATAGAAATAAGACAAGACTTGCTTGCTAAATGTCATTCAATCAAGTATCTGCCAAGTTGGAAATACCCTGCCCTGTTGTAATCACAATAAAAACCCTGCCTATCTGAAGGTTGGGGCTCTCAGTCCAGATCTGCTGTGTCGATGGCAGTTGAGAGTCCAGGCTCGAGTTTGCAATAAATACTCCCTGTGCTTGCATCAGAATCAGCTCCTTGGTGATCTTTGGGGACCGGAAATCTAGGCATAACAAAGTGTGTTATTGCAATTCCCTTCTTCATGTAGAGAAGCAGTGCCCTTGCTTTCCTTCCTCCATCCTGAGTTCCTGAATTAGGAACTGGCTCTGCCTTCTTGGCTCTGGGACCTTTGGCTGCCTGAGAAATTGGACAAAGATGGCCCACCTGATCTGTGGCTGTGTGAGGACAGCCAGGCACACTGCAGAAAGCTTCTGCATTGGGAAGAGATCCCTTCTTTTCTACCCTGAAGGCCTGCTGGAGCTGGTGATTTTCTGGGAGATGGAGCGCTTGCAGTGGCAACAAGGATTCCTTGATTTTCCTTTCCTTTACTCTTCCATGTACTTTCCTCTTTCATTTCCTTTTCTTACATAAATGTTTATTGAACAAGTACTTTGTGCAAGACAGTATGCTTGCCTACAAATACCTTTTATTCTGAAGCAAAAACTATCATGGTGTGTCTTTGAGAGCTGCTCAAAGTATAAGAAAAACCAAACTTCATTTACCATCCTTGTATTAAAAACTATTTCAGAGTATTAGAGTAGATTAAAAGCCCACTAAGAATTTGAACTGTATAAACTTTGTACCTGGTGGCAAACCATCATTATTTCTTTAAATTTTTATTGTTATTAGAAGGTGATACACAGAGGGGATATAGTTCCATCATTCATGTAATAAGTCCTCACTTGGAGCAGGATCCAACAACTGCCCTACACTGGGGTTCATGCCTGGGCAAGGGTCAGCCCTGCCACCTACAAGACCAGTCATGGGCCAGTCCCCAACTCCTGGAATGTCACTCATACTTTCCCTCCCTCCAAGACCAAAGTGCAGGGACACAGGGAGCCAAGGGGATGGGAGCAGCCATGCAGCCACTGGCCCTGGCCTGCACCTACTGACTGCAGAGCAGGAAGGTGGGCAAGAGGAGTCATGGCCCATGATGACCGCACCCCAGGGCGATAGTTCATCCCCACCCTTTTTCACTTCCCTGCTCCTGTGACCCCTCTCTAGGCTAGCTCACATCCCTAGGTGAGGATGGGGAGGTACCAGGCCCAGATGGGACTCCTGGTGGATGCAGCAAACCTGCCACCACAAACTGAAGAAACAGCTACCCTTGGGCAACTGTGACTGCTACATCAGACTTCCTCCCATCCTCCCTCCCTCATTTGCTCAGCCCAGGAGGACGGGGGTACTGCCCTATGAAAGTAGACACCATGGGGAGCACACCTGTCATCTTAGCTACTCCAGAGTTTCACAGAGGTTTGGGTGGATGGATGATTGGGACATATGCCCTCCTGTCACTTGCTGTCTCTTCATGCTAACTTGGCCCAAACTGACTTCCTCCTCAGCAACTGTTCTTTAGTATCCATTCATTAATTTCACTTGCTTGGGTTAAACTCGGTAGCTGAGTAAAGGCTTCTCAGCCCATTCTCACCAGTGTTTCTTCTTTCTTGATGGTTCATCCACTCTTTGATCTCTTGGGCTGACCACAGGCTGTGGGGCCTTGCCTAGGACCCTGTTTGACGATATTTCACTAGGGAATCTCACTTGAGACCTGCTAGGGTGATCTCCCAAGGTCCCCAGCTCAGGCAAAGCAGCCTCACATAGATGAGATGGAGACCAGAGTTTTCAGGAAATCCAATAATAACAAATGCTGGAGAGGATGTACCCAAAAGGGAACAACAAAGTAGTGACCTTGTTAGTGGGAATGCAAACTTGTTCAACCCCTGTGGAAAGCAGTGTGGAGGTTCCTAAGAAGGCTAAACACAGAGCTCCTATTTGACCCAGCAGCCTCACTTTTGGGTACCCAAAAACTACAAGCAAGACTACAAAAGCAATACTTGCAAAACTATTTGGTGTAAACCAACTGTACAACTCATGGGAGGAGAGGGAAAGGGGAAAGGAGGAGGGGGGAATGAGGGAGGAGGTAACAAACAGAATAAGAAATGTATTCAATGCCTAAGGTATAAAACTGTAACCTCTCTGTACATCACTTTGACAATTAAGAAAAAAAGAACACAATAAAGCCACCAGCACAACTATGTTCATTGCAGCACAACTTGTCATTGCTAAAACATGGAACTAGATGCCCCTCAGTAGACGAGTGGATCAGGAAAATGTGGTACATATACACAATGGAATTCTATGCTTCCATTAGAAGGACTGACATTGCCCCATTAGTAAGGAAATGGAAGAACTTGGAAAAAATCATATTAAGTGAAGTGACCCAGACCCAAAGAAACATAAATTCTAGGGAATAGCTAGTACATGATTAGGCTAGTCATGGTAGAAGATCAAAATATCCCAATAGCTACACCCATATGATCATATAAGATGATGCCAAGTGAAATGAACTCCATGTTTCGGGAACAAGAGTTATACCAGTGTTGTAATTATTTTCAACATGCCATGTGAAACCATACCTTTATTTTTCTTGTCTGTTTGTTTGTTTGATTGTTTTGATTAGCTATGTTTCTGTTGTACTCCCTTCCTGTGGTTGTACACTCGCAACCACTGTATCTCATCTGAGTACCCTGGATACTGTATATAACAGTATTAGAACTGGGGAAGGGAAAAGCAATATCAAAATTGAGAGACAAAGGACAAAAAGACAAACCATTCCAAAAGCAATACTTACAAAATCATTTGGTGTAAACCAACTGCACAACTATTGGGGCATGAGGGAAAGGGGGAGGGAGGGGGGGGGAAATGAGGAGGAGGTAACAAGTTGAACAAAAAATGTACTCATTGCCTTATGTGTGAAACTGTAACCCCTCTGTACCACACTTTGGCAATAAAGAAAAAAAGTTTAATGAAAAACAAAACAAGCAAACAAAAAACAACTTGCTGCTCCTAGACCCACCCTGCCATGCCCCAGGTCTGTAAACAGCAAGCTGGGCATCAGCCATAAAAGCAGCCTGGAAGCAGGTGGTCAGTGGCAAGGAGGCCACTGGCCGCCAGGGACTCTGCAGCTTCTAGCTTGGGCTGTGCAGTCCGTACCAGGCAGTAGCTGCAGGGGCCCCGCCAGGGTCTCCACCCCAGGTGTGAGGGCATTCAGGGTGGGGGAAGCACCCGAGCGGCCCCGTGTGGCCCCTAGCACCTGGCTGGCTGGCCACAAAGCCACGCGCGAGGAGCACAAGCCAAGTGGCAGCATTTCTTTAAGGAGCCCCTCCCCGCCCCGCCCCTGGGCTCTTGCGCCCTCCCAGCTCTTGCACCCACTGTCCTCCCCTTCCTGCTCAAGCAACCTTCCTGCCTTGCCTTTCTGATCCTGCACCCTCTCCCCCAGCCCCCACCCCCACCCCCACCCAGTGCTTTTTTCCTCCTCCTCTCCACTGAGCTGGAAGCTGATGGCCCAATTACTACAGTTTTTATTTTGAATGCCTATGGAGCAAACTGAGCTACTTTTTCGATCCCCTGTGTCCCCTGTCTCTGGTTACACTGAAGCACTGAAGCACACACAGGAAAGCTGGCGCTGGTGGCCCAGGCCTGTGGCCCTAGCTATTCAGGAGGCTGAAGTGTGAGGATCGCAGGTTGAGGCCATCGCGGGCAGGAAAGTGCAAGCAGGCCTGGGCCTCCTTTCCCAGTCCAGTCTGGGCGCTGTGAGGCCTCTTGCTTTTTTCCTGAGCCTACCGGATGTGGCCTGAGGTCTTCTGAGCCCTGGACCCCCTGGGTGGAGAGCCTGGGGGCCAAAGCTGGCTGGGGGTTTGAGGCCTGGGGGCCTCTCATGAGGTGGGGTGGGGTGGGGCAGGGCAGGGCGGGGCCGGGCCAAGGCCCTGGCACTTATCTGCATAGGGAGGGCGCTGTTTTCTGAAATTCCTTCAGGCTCTGGGTCTGTGCTGACCATGGAGGGCGGGCAGGTCCTGTGCTCAGGTTGGCTGAAGAAAGCACCTAGGGAGATCAAGTGTGGACTCTACGTGAGTGCCCAGGCACTGAGGGTGTGTCCCCGTGCCTGCCCCTCCTGCCAGACCGCAGCATGGTGAAGAGATCGAGACACATGGGTGGATAGTATGGTGTTGTAGTGTTCCACCCCTCATGTGTGTGCGGTGGTTGGGGGACACGCCTAGGAGTTCAGCTCAGGGCCTGGACGAACACTTTCCTGCAGTTTTTTGCTCATGGCTGTTAGCTCTAGGCTGCTGGAGCCACAGCTCTGTGTCTGGCTTTTTATTTTTTTTTCAGGACTTCATTGCAGATAAGAGTCTGACTTTCCTGTCTGGGCTTAATTTGAACCCTGATCCGCAGATCTCAGCCTGCTGGGTAGCTTGGAGGACAGGCTTGAGCAGCCACTGGAGCTGGAGATTGTTTGAAAACTTGTTTCTATAACATTCAAGAATTCACTGGTAGCCAGATGCAGGTGGCTCACACCTGTCAGCTACTCAAGAGGCTAAGATCCAAGGATGGCAGTTCGAGGCCAGCCTGAGCAGGAAAAGCAGTGAGACTTGTATCTCTGAACAATGACCAGAAAACTGGAAATGGCACTGTGGCTCAAAGTAGTAAAGTGCTCGTCTTGAGCTAAGGAATCCAGGGACAGACCCAGGCCCAGAGTTCAAGGCCCGTGACTGACAAAAAGAAAAAAATATATAAAGAATTCACTCCTTGCAGGATTTTTCTTTTCTTTTTTTCTTTTGCCAGTCCTGGGTCTTGAATTCAGGGCCTGGGAACTCCCTGAGCTTCTTTTGTATGCTCAAAACTAGTACTTTACCACTTGAACCACAGTGCCACTTCTAGTTTTTTCTGTGTATGTGGGACTGAGAAATCAAACCCAGGGCTTCTTGCATACTAGCCGAGCACTCTACCACCAAGCCATATTACCAGCCTGCACGATTGTTTTTGAGGGGAGAATATTCAGTTCCCATTTTGCCTCTCAATCTCAGGAAAAGCATTCTGTCTTTCTGTACTTCTCTGCAGTGGTAGGAAAGTGTGCTTTGTAGCTGCTCTCCACCAATTGATAAAGCCTCTCTCTTTTTTTTTTATTCTGACAGGATTTTATTGAGAATGGGTGTCAACTCTTGTCATGTGGCCTTTTCACTTCACCTGATAGATAGGATCCTGTAAGGTTTCTTCCTAAATCTATTAGTGATTTGGATGGATTGGTTTTCTAATAATGAAATTTGTGGTTGCGGCTGGTCATAGTGTGTGGAAAATGAATGATAATCATAGTCAGCTGACAACTTTTATGGATTTCTTCATAGGGATATTGGCCTGCAGGCTGCGTATGTGTGTACATGTGTTTTGTTGCTACTTGGTTATACTGTCAAGGTAATACTAGCTTCAGATTTTTGCAATGAGCCTGCCTTCCTATGTCATTTCTACTCAAGGAATCTGGTGTCATTGTTATGAGCCTTTAAATAGCTGCTAAAATTCTCCAAATGAAACTATCTAGTCTAGTATTCCATAAGTATGGTTCTGACTGATAAAACTGAGTTTTCTACAGCCTGATGGAACCTTTCACTAGGGACAGTCGCCTTCTCACTTATGTGAATCCTAAATTCACGTTTCATGGCTGATGATGACAAAATCCTAAAGGGAGATTGAGCCAGTGGGAAGCCCACAGGCACCATCCCTCATAGTCAAAGCTTTGAAGTAAATAGTATGAATTCTCCCCTTCCTGTGTCTAGGTCTGGAGGAAACATTGGTTTATCCTGAAGAGCAGCCAGATGAGCGGGAACCCAGGTGATCTGAAATACTATAAGAGCAACCTCTCTAAGAAGCCCCGGGGGAGCATCGACCTGAGCCTCTGTGAGGCTGTGGATTATGGTGTGACCTTCAGCAGCGTTTGGCAGCCAGATGGCTCAGTGTTTAGCATCCATACCAGTGAGCGCACCATTTACCTCTTGGCCAGGAGTAGGGGCGACATGAATAAGTGGGTAGAGTGCATCTGTCAGATTCGTGGCTTCAAGCAGAGGGAGGAGAGCTCAGGTAGGTACACACTACGGTGCCGTGGTTGGGAGGACAGAGGATGGTCTTGCTGGGCTCTTCTGCTCACCAGGGAAATAGCCAGGGAGAAGCAGGGGCTGGCCGACTATCAGAGGGGCTCCCATCCCTCATGATGGTCAGATAGGCAAGCGAGAAAGGTGGGCTATGATGATGCATAGACATTTTGTGAAGTGCCTTCAGGGCTCTGGACACCTCCTTGGCCATCTGCCATCCTACCATTTCATGTCTCTTGTACTCCATACTCTTGCTGGCCATATATATATATATATATATATATATATATATATATATATATATAGTACCCTCTTGTACACCTACCACTTGGTGGCCTTCGAGCTGTCTATAATTTTCTTCCATGTTGATGTATATGTATGGACCCATGAAAATGTTTGCTGTTTTGCTTTTGGATGGGAGTTTTGTAGCAGAGGGAGCTTTTCTCTGTTTTTAGATTTTTTTCTCTGTATGTGTCACAGTCCTGGGGCTTGAACTCCAGGGCTAGGCACTGTCCCTGAGCTTTTCTGCTCAAGGTTAACATGCTAGCACTTGAGCCTTAGCTTCACTTCCGGATTTCTGGCAGTTGACTGGAGACAAAAGTTTACAGATTTCCTGTCTAGGGTCAGCCTCAGGCCATGATCCTCAGATCTCAGCTTCTTGCATAACAAGCATCACAGGCATAAGCAACTGGTGTCTGGCTCTACATGTGTTTTTTTAAGGGAATGTTTAGGGAATGAAATTTTACCACATCACCCAAGCTTCCCCTTAACTCCTGAAACCGCCCCCTCACCCCCAATCCTTACACCATGGCTTTCCACATATCTACATGAGGTACATAACTAAACCTTTTTGTAAATTTTGTTGGCTACCTCTGGATTCTTACTTTGTCTCTTTCATTTTTGATATACTGTTGACCATCCCCCCCATGCCTAAATTAAATCCCATGGGAAGTAAATAAATGAAAATACCAGAAGTGAAACTATGTGTCAATATCAAGTCTGGCCTTGAAAATCCCATTCTGGGAAGGAAGGGATGGTGGGAGGACACTTGTGAAAGGAAGGCAGGCTTTAAAGAAAATACCAAGATGCTGTGTCACTGGTGGGCTCTGTTTCAGTGGTCATCTGGTGGGGGCAGGGGGGAGCATACCTGTCTCAGGAGGAGGTGGATGTTGGGTTGCAACAGCTGGCTCCCACCTGCAATAGAAGCCAGGTAGCCCTGTTGAGTGCAAGCAACACTGTACAGATCACGCCAGGGAGAGCAAGGGCAGGAGCAGCCCCTCTCCACCAAAGATAACTGGGGTCGCAGTCCCTGCCTGAGAGCCCAGAGTGGAAGCACATGTGTGGGAGGAGAGAGTGGCCGGTACCGCTACCTCTGCACTTAGGATTTGCTCTTTTCTCACCACCTACTTTAGGATAAAGACACCTTTTCTCTTTTTTCTTCACAGACTCCCAGAGAAATAAGTCGCCAGCCACTCCTGGCCTCATATCTCCTCTACCTCAGCTCAGCAGCTCCAGTGAGCTGCGCCTCCAAGAACAGAATTCCCCAACACCTGTGCTCCCTCATTCACCCATACCTTGCCTGCAGCCTGCCTCTTCCTCCTTGGAGTCTCAAGAGTACCCCATCTTACATCAGAGCTCAACCGAGGTGCCTGAGAGCACAAGGTAGGACTGCAGATGACCACACACAGGGCCTATGGTTTCGCAGCCTCTGTTTGATATTCCCAGAAACAAGGGATTGCCACATCTTCACATAGATCAAAGTGTGATTTTGTGGCTGGGGACATCGCAGCTTACTGCTAGTCTGTCTCATTGCCCATGAGAGTTGGATAAGATCAACTTTCTACTTTCAGAAATGATGGAGTGGAGCCACACTTGGTGGCTCAGGCCTGTCATCCCACGTCTTAGTCAGGCAGAGGTGGGGGAATATTCAAGGATAGCCTGAGGGTTGTTCACACAACACCATCTTCACAATCAGAATTTGGGTCCAGTGTTATATGCCTGTCATCCCACCTACGCAAAAAATATGAATGGGAAAACTTTTGTCAGGAGCGTCTCCAGCTGAGCATAAATAGAGGCTCTTTTCAGAAAAGACCTAAAAAGAAAGAAAGAAGACTGGGGCTGGTGGCTCATAGTTGTCATCCCAGTTACTCTGGAGGCTGAGATCTGAGGATTGCAGTTTGAAGCCAGCCCCGGCAGGGAAGATGGTAAGACCCTTGTCTTCAGTGAACTGCCAAACAAGCTGAAAGTGGTGCTGTGGCTCAAAGTGGTCAAGTGTTCTCCTAGAGTGAAAAAGCTCAGGAATGTTATCCAGGCTCTCAGTTCAAGCCGTGAAACTGACCAAAAAAAAAAAAAAAGTAAAGAAAAGGAATGAAGGAAAGGAGAAAGGAGAAACAAGCAGGGTGTCATGTACCTGCCATTCTTTGTTTCACATTTCTTTTTTGTGCCAGTCCTTGGGCTTGAACTCATGTTCTAGTGTTTGAATTTTAAAGAAATTAGTATGAAGAAAAGGCACAGGTGTTTTCCCTCCTATATGGATCTTAGACCCACCCAGGGGCATGGCCAACCTGGGTAAAGTATCAAGAGTGAAAATAAACTGTGATGTCAATGATTTCAGAGTAGATAGACAGTTTCACGAAATGAATATGGACACTGAGACAAACCTTGAATGGGAGCATTGGTGGGATGGGGGATTGTGTGGAAAGGGGAAAAGTGGACAGAGACCATCATTTCCATCAATGTGTGTAAAGGAGGTGGGGGGCTTGACGGAAGGAGTCTGGGAGGGGCTGGGTTGATGGGCATGGGAAAGACAAGGATGGATGTGTGACAGATCAGGTGCATCATACACCTGATGTTCAATCATAACTCTCTGGACAACCATGTGTAGGTTTTAAACAGAAAACTAAGCTTAAGTTTTTGTTTTTTTTTTTTAAGAAAGAAATGAATATTTTTAAAAAGAAATTGAGATTCAGGGCACCAGAAGCTCATACTGTTGTCCTAGCTACTGAAAAAGCCAAGATCTAGATCAAAAGATAACCCAGGGAGAAAAGTCTGGGAGCCTCCATCTCACAAACAAACAAACAGAAAACACAAAATTGTTGAACTGACACTGAGGCCGAATGATAGAGCAACAACTGGTAAAGTGAGTTGGATAAGAACAAAATAGAAAGAAAGAAAATTGATTCCTGTGGACAGGGATGCTGAGAGTTGCCTTTAGGGCATCTCACCCTGGCCTAGACTCTACCCATCCCACACTGGAGTGTGTAAATGTATTCACTCTTTTACAAAAGCCCCACCCCTTGTTAACAGTTTTTTTGTGTCCCCTCTTTACAAAAGGCTTCCTAGGGTAGAATCTTTCCACTTGGAGGCTCTCAGGCACTCAGAGGCCACTGCAGCCACGGATGAGTGGGCCCATCCACTGCATGAGCTGACTGCAGAACTCTGCATCACCCAAACTGTGTTGATTGTTTTCCCCCAGGTGTTTGGGGTGCGAAGGCTGGGGTGTCATGGATGCTTCTGCTCAGGTTCAAGAGTACTGGGAGGCTTGGCAGTGTGTCACAAGCACAACATCATCAAAGGCCACCCCAGAAGGAAGTGACACTTGGAGGAGACGCAAGGTGCAGTGGAGCTCTCCAGGTCTCCTACCTGACCACCAGAATGAGGAGTGTCAGTCAAGGACAGCCAGCAGCAAGGACAGCCAGTCAAAGAAAAGATTCACCTGGGCTGACAACACTGGCAGGTAGAGCTCTCCCTTCTTTTGGGGATGGAAACAAGTCACCTGTGCAGTCATGTCTCAGGTAGAAGAGGGCTTTCGGGTTTTGTAGGTGTGCATAGTGAAGAGTTTTCTGAGTATTGGGAGGAACTTTAGACTTGAACGTTTGAATAATAGCATTAGAATTCTTGAAGATGATGAGGACTTCTGGAAATAGACAAAAGCCTGCCAAAGTCCAGGAGGAGGCTCTTAGAGGATGAAAGAGAAGTATTTGGGTATCAGGTGAACAAGAGTGGACTTGTGAGGGGTCATCTTGATGATCAACCCAGTTGGGTTGTGAAGCTCTTGAGAGATGAGAGAGTGCTCCTGGGTCATGTGTGAGAGGATGAAAAATCCACACTAAATGTGAGGTCCTCTGCTGGGCTGGGGACTCTGATGAAAAGATGGCAGAAAGGAGAAGGCTGGGGACATGGGCACCTCTGCCTTCTCCTTCTCCCCTCCATCTCTACAAACTCCTATGATGTAAGAGCCTTTGCTCCCACCATCCTTTCCGCATGGAAAGCCCTAAGATACTGAGTCAGATTAAATCTTTCCCACTTTGTGACTATCAGATATTTTGTTCTGGCCATGAGTGGGTCACTGAGACACAGTGTTCTCATGTTTCTGTTAGGATGACCAACTTCTTAGAGGATAACAAGATCTATTCCAACATGAGAAGTCCTAGGTCTGTGCAGAGATTTCTCAAAAGGCACAACACCAAGGCTGACAGCAAGATCCAAGACTTCCAGAGCTTCTCCAAGCCTCACTGGCATGTTGCAGGGTTCAAAGGAAACACCAGCACTGCCCCTCAGAGCCCAAATCATCCAGCCACAACCAATCCCACAGGCACCTATGCAAATGAGGCCCATGACTTTAAGATGCACAGACATGCTGCACATCTGAGTGCCAATCATGTCTCAGCAGATGGTGCTGGCAATCCGGCCTGCCACGTCTCCCAGATGTTCTCCTGGGATGAGAACCACAGGGCTGTGGCTGTGGCTGACCCCAGGAGCCCAGACTCAGCTCCCACGCACCAGACCCGGAAGCCAGGTAGGGCAGAAACACCTCTGTGGGGCTGCCCTCCACAGAAACCTCCAGTCCATAAAAGTAGCAGTTCTGCCTCCTTCACTACAGCCATTCCTGGGGAGGACAATGGCCAGTTTAACCCAGGTCAGTGTCCACTTGAGCTGGAGTCAGGGAGAGGGTGGTAGCACAGTGGTATGCTTATCTTAATCCTCCTTGCCTGAGGGACAGTGACATGCAGAATGCAGCCCCTTTCCTAAGAGTCATGGACGCTCAGTGCTCAGAGGTGGCTAGCATGAGCAGGATGGTGCGTGGTGGAACACACGTGTGCACCAGGTCAGAGCTGTGTCAATGCCACCCATGTGTGTCTCCTCTTGTCCATCACAGTACACCCCCCGGAGCCCCTCAGCATCCCCAGGGATCGAAGAGTCTCAGAGTCAGTCATCACCAGGTGAGGGATTTGAGCTGGGCTAGGGCTTGTGGGAGATCACACTCCAAGGCACTGTCTGTGAAGCCCCAAAGAGCAAAGGCTTTTCCTTCTTACGCTGCTAGAGCACTTAGGGTGGAATCATGTGTGGGTTTGTGGAGTGCGGACTTCCACCATGAGTGGGCAGATGGTCTGAGTGGCTGAGTATTGCAGATAGCACCCCATCCTCTTCTTACCTGAAGGAGGGATGCTACACTCTGGAGGCTATCAAGATCAGAAGTGGGACCCAAGCTGTTGTCTGGAAAGGCCTGTGTACTCTGGGGTTTGGGCAAGGTGCACTGGGTGGGCAGGAAGAGCAGGTGGCAGAGGAGAAGTGGCTCAATGGCTCCAGGAGGTGGATCTGGGAGGAGGCTGAAGGCAGGCCGCCAACCCCAGGCCCCTCTGTGATTTAACCTGCAGATTCTTGCTTGGGAAGGGAAAATAGGCCTCAGACCCAGCCACATGGGCAGGGCCCTCACAGTGCACAAACTTTTCTCGGGATGGAAGCAGGGCCTAGCTATGGTAGGTCGTGCCTCAAAGAGGAGTTACCTTGCCTGTGTGGTCCACACCTCAGGCCACCATCACCTAGTGAGGCATCAAAATCCCCAAGAGGAATAACCAGGAGGGAGTTTCCCACTCAGGCTCTGGGACAGATTCTGTGTATGTCCTGTCAGGGAGGCAAATGGACCCTTGGTCTGACTTCCCTTCCCAGCCCCATCCTATGGCCTCCCCAGGGTCTGCACAATAGAAGAGTGGCCGGCTCAGACTTGGCTTTTCTTGGCTGTATAAAAACCCTCACCTCTGCTTTTCTTTTATCTCATCACTTTCTTTCTCTCCAGGAGGAAGGTGAAGTTGCAAGCAGTCCATAAGGTACAGATGTTAAAGATTGCTTCATGCCCTGGAGCCCAGCTCCCTGAAAATTTCGGGCCCTGGAGGGAGGAGAACATTCCCATCACAGAGGCTTGTTTAACCACCACACCAAAATGTGTTTCTGTGTGTAGTTGTGTGCCTGCATGCCTGCGTACAAATGTGTGTATGTGTACGTGAAGGTGTGCATGTCTGTGTCTGTACCTTATGCCTGGGTGGCACTGTGTTTGATTGCTTCTCGGGGCTGTCCTGTGTCTAAGTATGTGACAGTGTGTGGTGACATCAGCCCTCAAGTGTCCTAGCATGCAGGTATGTATGGATGTGACATGTATGTGTCTCAGGCGGCTTTCCCAGAGGTTCTCCAAGATGACATGATGAGGTTTCCACTTGGTCTGACCCCAGAAACCCTGCCCCAGTGCCCGGTGCTTGTTTTCACTTTAATATGAATATCTAGGAGGTTTCCTTCTGTGTAAATTTCTAATTGCTAGAAGTCAAAAGTCGTTCTGCGGTCAGCTACCTCTTCTTCCATCCTACACAGGTGGAGCATGAGCTGGCCCCTACTCTGAAGGAGCCTCAGTGTATAGCAAACATGAAGGCGCGCAGGCTGGAAAAGATGGTGAGACAACTGATACCAGACCTGCAGAATGGGGATCCTTTCGCCCTCCCCGACTTCCTATGCTTCTACAGAATGTTTGGCACAACCAAGCAGGTTCTAGACCTGCTCTTCAAACGGTAAGTGCCCCCCCTTTCAAACACTGGCCATTTCCCTTTGGGGTCCAGGAAGCCCACGTGTTTCTGGGCCTGTAAGGTGAGCCAGGACCATGCAGATGATCCCGAGGTGCTTGCTCTCTACCTGGTCCATGGAACTCCAGTGTGTGACCCCCACCCCCATCATGAGCTAGCCCTCCACCCTGGGCCTCACTTTTCTTGGGCCTCACACATATGACTTTTCAATCAGTAAATGACATTCCAGAACCCGTTCCCTAGATAGCCAGAGCAGGAACTCAGGGCAGCCTCAGGAGGCCCCATGCCCACCAAGATGTGTGGGGAGCAGCAGGCTGGGTTCACTCATTGTACACGCCTATGTGAAGCACTGCCCATGTGAGACTACACCCTAAAATTCTTAGCGTACACTTCAGGGAGCAGCTTAGACAGATCTTCCTGCACCCTGATTATTAATCCACACCCGGGACTCAGCCAGACAACTTGGAGTACTTGGGAAGATGGGCACAGACGACACGAGAGTTGATGCCATTCCAATGTCCTCTAGGTATGATTCCTTCCGCCTGGATTATGAGAAGGATGAGCACATAAAGAAGTGAGTGGGATTGTGATCAAATGGAGGGTTCACTTCTTCGGCACAGGGAGCTGGGAGATCAGATCAGTGTCCTACGCCTCTCATGATGTCTGCTAAAAGAGGTCTGGGCTTCATCTATAGGCAAAGGAGGACAGAGCCATGGCTGGGCTCCCAGGAACTGAGGTCGAGGAACGGCTCGAGGCAGAGAGACAGCACCTGTCAAACCCATCCCTCCCTGCCTTGTCCAGGAGCCTTCTCCATCTGGGCTGGACTGTGGGATGTGGGGAGTCCCCAGCTTTCCGAGGACTCACACCTCTGCCCACCATGCCCGGAGGGGGACAGGCCAGCATTCCTGACTGTTTCCCATCTACCCATCCCAGCATCCTCTGCTCCATCTTTGAAACCTGGTTGGAAAAGTATCCTGAGGATTTCTGCCAGCACACCCATCTGGATGACCTCCATCAGCTGATGGCTTATGTGATGGTCCACATGCCCTCCTCAGACCTGGCCAACCATACTGCCCTTCTCCTGAGACATCTGGAAGACCCAGATCACAGTGAGGCAGAGCCTAAGGGTGAGGAGGAAGGAGTGGGAGTGGGAGACAATGGAAAGAATGGTGGAGGCTGGCCCCCAGGAGGAGACCATGGAGGACGCAGGCCAGGGTGCCTGGTGGAACAGGAAGGGTAGGCCCCATCACTGAGGTCCATGTGGCTGCAACATCATAGCCCTTCCTCTGCAGGAGCAGATGGGACCCTGCCACCTCCCTACTACCTGAAGCCAGACTGGAGAAGTCAGCCCACAGCTTTCCCTGTCCATTTCTAGACAAGAGCTGAGGGATCTTTGCCTTTATTATCAGATAGATCCTGGGGTGAGCCCTGTGATTTGGACAGATGTGAGCCTCGTTGCTGTTTTTTAAATCATCTGCAAAAAAAAGGCTGTGGCACCTGATCCCAGGTGTCTGAAGGGAGTGCAGGAAGCCAAGGGATGGTGACTGATGGCACAAGGGTTTGCTGTGGTCTGCTGCGACCCCTTAGGGAACTGGAAAGAAACACTTCGAGGTCTGTGTCTGTACTGTCTTGGTCTCTGAGCCATAGGTGAACAGCAGGCTCACAGGCAGGTCTAGAATGCCACTGCTCTGTCTCTCCAGTAGGATTCTGGCATGGAGCTGGCCTGGGGCTTGATGGCCTTTATCTCCTTCCTGGACCGATGACTTGTTCTGGGCCATCTCTGAGACATTTTGCTCAAGGCTAGGCCTCTGGCACTGGAGCCACTGTTCCACTTCTTGTTTTCTTCTGGTTTATTAGAGATAAGAGTCTCAGTGACTTTCCTGCTTGGGCTGGCTTCAAACTGCTATCTTCAAATCTCAGCTTTCTGAGTAGCTAGAGTGAGGGGTGTGAGCTAGCTGTGCCTGGTGGCTTCTTATTTTCACATAGTCCTAGATCTTCTGGTGAGACAAATCTGTCTGGACCACATAATCCCATTTTGAAAGTAGGCAGGATGACAAGAGATGAGGAAGGAAGGAAGTTTGGAGAACTCCTTCTCTTCCTGCCCTTTGTGGTATACATGTCCCCAGGGATCCAGGAACTGTGTGTGTGTGTGTGTGTGTGTGTGTGTGTGTGTGTGTGTGTGTGCTGCCCATGTGGCACCATGCTCATGCTGGTCCCTCAAGTCTCTCCTCCTGTTCCAGCAAAGCTGGTGATGCAGAACCCAAACAGCAAGGCTGACCTTGAGCGGCCACATGGCGAGTCAGAAAGGGTCATGTGAGTGTTACTGTCATCTGTGGAGGGTTGGGAGGTCAGTGGGAGGGCCCAAGGATCAGGAGAGCCTTCCCTTGGCTGATGTCCTCTCATCTCCTGGGGCTGGGGGTCTTTACCTGGGAGAAGATCTGCCCTGGGACTTATCTCAAGTGAAGATGGGGCAGCCCTCAGCCCAGGTATGTGAGGGCAGCTAGAGGCTGGCCAGGGCTTACCTGATCCTCCCACAGAGGCAGCGCCCCCACCTGCAGCTCCTCCTCGTACCTTGGCCTGAGCCACCCCCATGGTGCTCCCAGCACGGACCGAAGAATCAGCAAGGAGACTCCCATCTTTCCTGTGAGTCCTTTGGTGTCTGTGACCCACTCACCTAACTCCACTGGCTCCAGATTCCTCTGATCGGGGTGAATTTGCTCCTGCTATGAGTCACTGTTGGGGCAGTGGGCATTGGGCCCCACTCCGGGAAGTCTGGTACCAAGCAGGGCTGGGCCCTGCAGTGCTGCAGATGAGGAGCCGCTGTGGGCAGCCACAGTCTGCAGACCACATAACCCAGCATAGTAGTGTGGCTTTGGGAGTGCTACACATGGTGTTGGGGTTTGGTGCCAGGTGATTTGAGCACACAGCACAGCCAGGACAGGAAGGGAGGCCAGATCTCTGGTGAGGGCAGCAGTTGAAAGGTGGGTTAGCATGAGTTTTGGTATCCTGAGCACACCTGCCCCCAGCTGCACACCAGGTGGATGGGGCTTCTCCTGAATCCATAGGTGTCTGTCTCAGCATGACCAGCAGTGGGGGCTGCACACAGCAGTGCTGGGGGAATTTCAACCAGACTCTGATCAGGCAGTGCATGTGCCAGGAGCTGTGCTTTCCTGAATGGAGGCGTGCTCAGTTCCCTCCACTCACTCATGGCTTTTGCAACTCTAATAAGCAAACCTGGGGCACTCAGCTGCCACCCCCACAGTGCACTCTGTCTGGAATCTTAGTAGAACCCCAGGGATTTGGGCTATGTGGACTTGGATTTTCAGCTGAGGGGACCTCTTACAGCTCAGCCCTAGAGGGGTCTTGGAGCGAGAGGAGGGGATCCAAGAGGCCCAGGTCCGTGCCCCCTGTCACACTCCATCCATTCCTAAGTTTGGGAACTCTCCTGTGATTTAGTCAGGGGCCCTTTCCCTTGGCCATGCCATTGGGGCTGCAGTCGGCCATCATGGCAAGCCAGCTCTAAGTGCATTTACAGGACGTCAGCCCAGGGTGTGGCCTCCCATTCTGAGTTCTGATCACAGAAGGAAGGTTGCTGGGGAAGTCACAGCATAGGAGTCACTTCCAAGGCCACCAAGGAGGAAACACTTCCCATGTAGTCTAGTGAGCAGATGCTGTGACCCCTTCGGGGGGGTTGTGAAGATCTTTATGGACAGAGTCTGGGATGAGCTCCCAGTGTGTTCCCACCCCTGGATAAATAGGAGGGGAAGATGAGATGACAACCACCCTCAGACCCAGTGGGGTCTGGGGTACTCTAACCCTCAGAACCTGGCACCTGTTGTAGAGATTGGTGGCTGAGAGTAAGGCTGAGAGTAATCCTGTGTTTCTACATGGGGGGAGGCCCCTCTCACTTGGAGGAAATCCACGGCCACAGGGAATTGGTCAGGCCACTTCCTATGCTCCATGGCGGAATCAACGAGCTCCTGTGTCCCCTTCAGGCCAATGACCTGACCTTTTTGCCCCCAGTACTCCGAAGCCTCTCTGGACTCCGTGGAGATGGCGTTCATGCTGATGGAACCAGAGTCTATTCCTATGTACCCGCTGAAGACATCCTTGTTGCGGCACGGGGGAGCAGGCAGACAGGCAGAAGATCCAGGGACTTCCAGTGGGCTCCAAGACACTAAGTGTAGTGAGACCCAGGAGGCAGGAGGCAGCGGCCTGGGCCCATCGTCCACATCCCCCCATCCACTGCTGACCCGTCGCTCAACCTGTCCCTAGGATAATCCAGGAAGGCCCTCCTGACCCCAGTGACCTGTCTTATTAGGAAATGTGGTAATTTATTAGACAAATTAGTGATTTTAGAATGTGTGTAGGGACTTCCAGACAGTGTTTCTACAATAATTATGCCATGTAGTGTCTGTTTTAGAATAAATGAGAGAACGTGTTGTCATTGGAAGTGACTATACTCCTGCCTACAATGATGTCCTTGGCTCTCCTCCCCTTCATCTTCCCTATAGTGGATTCCCAATACTCCAGGGAGCTGTGTGGAGTGGGGAGGCCAGGGGGCCTGACCTTCATACCAAAAGCCGGGTCTTCGGGTCACCATCTTGTGCCCCCAGTAACACCACAGAGTGACTAATCTGGGGTGCGGGTGCAGTGACAGTCCGGGGCTACCACAATACCACCACAGTCTGTGGCAGATTTGGGAGCGTGCCGGCCGCCAGGCCTGGTCTCTTCTCTGGGGAGGAAAATAGCTCATTTCCACTAGGCTAATGGAAGGCCATATGCCATTCATTCACACCCATCATCCTAGCTAGTCAGTAGAGCTGAGATCCCAGAGGGTCAGAAGGGCTGAGATTCCAGAGGATCACGCCTGCCATCCCAGCTCCTCAGGTGGGCTGAGATCTGAGGAGAAAGGTGTTAAGACTACCAGGCTGAAAAGCCCACAACATGCTAATCTTGAAAACACTGGAAGTAGAGCTGTGTTCGTGTCCGTGGTGTAGAGCAGCAGTCTTGAGTGATGAAATCTAAGGGATGGTAAACTGACCCTGAATTCAAGGTCTGATACCAGCAAAAGGATGAAGTGTATGTTTTATATCTTAAGTGAGAATTGCTACTTGAGTCCAGATTCTCAGCCTAGTGAGGTTAGTTTGCTTAGTGACCAAGTTCTGCTGACCACATGTTCACTCATGTGTGCTCCCCCTCACACACACCCATAAGCACATACACAGGCACTGCATTCTGTTTCTGTCAAGGACCACTAAAACATGTAAAAGTTTTTTTTTAATCTTTCTAACATTCAGGTAAAGTCAGTTTTACAATTCTCAAACTTATTTTTCCCAACTTTAAAGAAGTTCCAAACTAACAGCAAGAAGAGAGTTAAAAAAAAAGAGAAGAGAGAAAGGGAGTGAAAGAGGGGAAAAATGGGGGGAGAGAGTGAGTGAGCGAGAGAATGTTAGAATAAACACAGGCAGATCAACTACCTAAAAAGCACAAAGTCCTTTCTTCTAAACCCAGTATCTTAAAAAAAAAACCAAAACATTCAAGATGAAGTATTGCAGAACAACAACATACATACTGAACAACTTCTACAGTTTTGATTTTGCAAATGCCTGTGGAGCAAACTGAGCTACTTTTCTTATCCCCTGTGTCTTCTCTCTCTGGTTACATTGAAACACACACAGGAAAGCCAGAGCTGGTGGCCCAGGCCTGTGGCCCTAGCTACTCAGGAGGCTGATGTGTGAGGATCCCAGGTGGAGGCCAGAGTGGGCAAGAAAGTGCAAGCAGGCCTGGCCCTTCCTTCCCAGTCCAGGTTCCATGAAAAGTCGGGCACTGTGGGGCCTCTTGTTTCTTCCCTGAGCTCACTGGATGTGGCCTGGGGCCTTCTGTGCCCTGGTCCCCAGGGGTGGAGAACCTGGTGTCCAATGAAGCCAGCTAGGGGTTGGGACCTGGGTGGGGGATGAAGCCTGAGGCATAGGGTGCTGGGTGGACATGGGGGTCCCAGAGCAGGCACAGGGAAGGCACAGGGCAGGGTCTGGGTCCCAGGGCAGGGGTGAGGCAGGGCTGAGCAGGCAAGGGGCAAGGGCTGGGTCCTGGGGCAGGAGCGGGCGGGGCTAGGCAGGTGCTGGGGAGGGGCAGGGTCCTGGGGCAGGGCTTGGGCTGGGCAGGGGCGGGGCAGTGGGGGCCCAGCACAGTTGGTGGCCCTCAGGTGAGTGCCTCCCCTGGGACACTGTAGAGTCTGGACATGCCTGCCAGCCTGGGGACATGCTTGCCAGCCTACTGTCTTGGGTCATGAGGATAGCACTGTAATAATAAAACCCATAAATAACCCTAAGAGCAAGGCCTATGTCTTATCTATCTTAGCACTTTAATAGAGCAAACTTTCAAGCAAAGCTTGATATTTTCATTCTGTTGCATGGGGTGAGGTGGGAGGTGTTTTAAAAGACATTGACAGGCATGGTGGATTACTCCTGTAATCCCAGTAATTTCAGCACTTGGATATCTAAAGCAGGAAACAGGAATTTGGGACAACATAAAGATACCCTGATTCAAAAAATAAAGTAAGAAAAAAGATTTCCCAAAATAGATTCTAGATTCAATCTGTTCTAAATCATATCTACATGTTTGCAGTGGCCGGGGGTTGGGGGGGCACCATGTCTAGCAGTAACTCTTTACACCATGAATCAAAGTTCATTTGGGGTTTATAGATTGGCTCTGAGCTCTGGATACTCAGGAGTGTCTTCTGGGAATTAAAAAAAAAATAGGAAGCATTACTTTCCTCTAGAGATTACAATTTAATTGCTGGGGCTTTGAATCCAAGCTTATAGGCCTTTGAAATATTCCCCCTTCATAGGCTATTCTACTGTGTAGACAAGTTTGAGATCTTTATGCTATGCAAAGAAGTCAGACTCAGAAAGATACATGGCACATTTTCTCTCATATGAGAAACTAGATATTTTTTTTAAATGACATGAATATAAAATGGGTCAGCAGAAGAGGGAAGGGCAAAAGGAGGTTTGGAGTGAAGTGAATATGATCATTGTATTTTGTATGCATGTATGACAAATAGAATAAGTAAACTCTCTAAAATTGTCTGTATTGGATAGTTTTACTTTTATTTCAGGTACTGGGGATTGAACTAAGTTCCTCATGCTTACTAGCCAGGTACTCTACCAACTGAGCAATACCTCCAGCCCAGGAAATTCACTAAAATGTTTAAAAAAATAGGGGTAGGAGGGGAATTAGGAAAAGTAGTAGGACAAATATAATTGTTTTAAAGTATGTCGTATTTATGTATGGAGATATTGAAATGCAAACCCTGTGTACAACCAATATAAAATAATATGAAGAAGGGGTGAGAGCCATTGTTACAGAGAAAGGAAATGCCAGCTTTGCCTTGTCAAAGTATCTACAAGAATATCAAACCAAATCCAATAGGTGAGTGGGTATGGAGTAATGAAATACACATGTCAAAAAAGCAGGAACAAAACCAACACTGATGGTTCATGCCTATAATCCTGGCAGGAGGCTGAGATCTGAGGATCACTGTTCAAAGCCAGCCTGGGCAGAAAAAAGAAAAAGTCCATGAAAATCTTATCTCAAATTAACTAAAAAGAAAAAAGCCAGAAATAGCACTGTGGCTCAGGTGGTAGAAAAAAAAATAAAGAAGTTTTCCTTTTCCTTCATTTTTTTGTTTTTAACGCAAAGGGAGATGAGTGAGGCAGTAGATGGTCTAGAAGTTTCCATGTTCTTTTCAGGCAGCCAGGAGTTCTGTGAGTCCGAGAGGAGCAGAGTAGAGCTTAGATGGAGCAGAGTTTCAGCAGCCCTGCCCTCCTCATCAAGGAAGAATCATACATGCGACACACTCAACTTTGAGGTTTCTGCCTCTTCTTGTTTTCTTAGCATCTGGTTGGATGTCCTCTGCACATTAAGCAGGACTTTCCAAGACCTAGTCAAATTTGCTGGCTTGGCTACCTAGTAATTGCTTCACTCTGAGTAAGTTATTACAGTTCCTCAAATCTCCCATTTCTTCATATGTACATAAATTTGTTGTGAGGATTAAATTAGGTAAATACATCTAAAGAACTTATTCCAGTGCAAAACAGGTTATAAGTTCCTGGAAAAATAATGATTTGTTTTTCAATAGCAACCATAATAGAGTAGCTAGCCCTTGAGTCACCCACAGCACTGCAGTTTTATACATTATTTATCATTTGTTTTATTATTTAGTTTTTCCTCCACTCAGATGTTTCCTTTTTTCCCTCTAACAAAAAGTAAGTCTAGGGCTGGGGATATGGCCTAGTGGCAAGAGTGCCTGCCTCATATACATGAGGCCCTGGTTCGATTCCCCAGCACCACATATACAGAAAATGGCCAGAAGTGGCGCTGTGGCTCAAGTGGCAGAGTGCTAGCCTTGAGCAAAAAGAAGCCAGGGACAGTGCTCAGGCCCTGAGTCCAAGCCCCAGGACTGGCCAAAAAAAAAAAAAGTAAGTCTATGACTTTTCACCCTGCATTCAAAGTAATAAACAACAGAGGGAATATAAAAAAGACAATAATAGACCTGGGTAGGTCATAGATTGTTTGAGAATTGGAGCATCATTTATTTCACTGCAAATTAATTTCATGTGTTCACATCCAACAATTTTTGCATTTTGTAAAGTACTAAACTTAATTCCTATACCATGAAATCCATACACAGACTCACACACTTGGTGTTTAGAATAAGTATTTATTCCAGGCAACTCAACTGCATTTTGGAGAGTTTTCTACCATTATTGAGAGGATAAAAAAATTACATCTGTGTGATTAATGTAACATTTACGAAATATGGTCACTATTTTCCTTTTTTTTTTTTTTTTTTGCTAGTCCTGGGGCTTGGGACTTAGGGGCTGAGCACTGTTCCTGGCTTCTTTTTGCTAAAGGCTAGCACTCTACAAGTTGAGCCACAGCGCCACTTCTGGCTTTTTCTGTTTATGTGGTGCTGAGGAATCGAACCCAGGACTTCATGTATACAAGGCAAGCACTCGACCACTAGGCCATATTCCCAGCCCTGGTCCCTTTTATTCTGTAGAAAAAAAAAATCATATGAGTTTGTGTATGTGTGTGTGTGTGGGGGAGTCAGGTGATATGTGTGATGTGTGCTTGTATTGGGGCTTGAACTCTCTGAGATTTTTTTGCTCAAGGCTAGCATTGTATCACTTGAGCCACAGCCACTTCTAGATTTTTGGTTATTAATTAAAGCTAAAAATCTCAGAGACTTTCCTTCAAACCACAAATATCAGATCTCAGCCTTCTGGGTTGGTAGAGTTACAGGTGTGAGCCACTGGCACTCAGCAAGGTTTTATGTTTCTCTCCTGTACATCTTTGGGTGCTTATAAATGATAGAATTTTTTTATGATATTTAGATTTAAAAATGTTCTAATTATATTTTCTGAGAAAAGGGGGCTCGGACTGTTCCTTAGCAGTGGAATGATAGCCTAGCATGCATGGAGCCCTGGATTCAATTCCTCAGAGCCCTATAAACAGAAAAAGTGGGAAGTGGCACTGTGCCTCAAGTGGTAGAGTGCTAGGCTTGAGCAAAAAGAAGCCAGGGACAGTGCTCAGGCCCTAAGTTCAAGCTCCAGGACAGAGAGAGAGAGAGAGAGAGAGAGAGAGAGAGAGAGAGAGAGAGAGAGAGAGAGAGAGAGAGAGAGAGAGAAAATTACACAGTAATTTAAATTATTTTCCCTTATTTTTCCTTATTTTGTCCCCTCTTCTTTCATAGAGACAAGGTGTCAGCCTCTCTATAATACAAAACCATGGTTTTAAACCAAGCAGTAGCATAAAATCCAAGTCCAAAAGAAAAAAAACCCAAAACAAAACAAAACCCAGCCTGTGTTTCTTGGAATCAGGTAATAATGGCATTTTTAGGTTGTAGATGGTGGGAATGTACTCAAAGGCCATCTCGACTCCTTTCTGTATCCCCTTAAGCATCTCCTTTATTTGATGATGACTCCTGTCACCATACTTTCGTGCAGCTTCCTGGGCCTGTTGTCATCTACTCCTAGTCAACTCATATTAGTAGTCACCAGACCCGGGATCCCCACCACATAACCTCCTGTCCTCACTTTGTCCCCAGCAGTTCCTTGTCAATCAGTGTCCTTCACTCTCTTCTGGCAGCTTCTTTCACTGGCCCAGGAAATCCCTACTTTGGATCTCTCCTAACTGGAGGCTCCTGAGCCTTGCTAAAGAAATTTAAAAAAAAATTTGATGCTCATAACCTCAATCAGGACTCCTTGCAGTGTCCCAGCTCACTCATTATGTCATGCATGTCTGTTATGTTTCCCAGTTCACCATTGAAGGCCTCATTATAGTGAGTGTAAACTTCTTCTTTTTTTTTTTGCCAGTCCTGGAGCTTGGACTCAGGGCCTGAGCACTGTTCCTGGCTTCTCTTTTGCTCAAGGCTAGCACTCTGCCACTTGAGCCACAGTGCCACTTCTGGCCTTTTATGTATATGTGGTGCTAAGGAATCAAACCCAGGGCTTCATGTATAAGAGGCATGCACTCCTGCCACTAGGCCAAATTCCCAGCCCCAAGTGTAAACTTCTTTTCACTGTTCTCCAGACATTTTTTTTTTTTTGCTGTTCTCAAACTTGGGACCTGTCTTCCTTTAATCTTATTCTTGTGCACTGGAAAAAATATAATTTCTAAGGAAGCATCAAATGATAAGTTTTAATCTTCTGCCATTAACACCTATGAGTAAGCTATGTCTTTCTCTGCCGTCCCAGTGGGAGTAGGTGCCTGACTTTTATTCTCATGGAGACTTTTCCCCAATCAAGATTTCCTCTGCCCTCATGGCTTCTCAGCATGTAAAAAGTCCATATTCTCCTCCATACCATCGCGTTTCTAGCATCTATCCTTTTCATAGTGCAACCTCTCTGAGCTCACCTAGGATCTCTTGGAAGTTTACCTAACAGAAATTTTACTAATGTGATACGTCCTTTCTTTGATAGATAGTGCAAACTGTCCCAAATTACATACTTGCCAATATATCTCATAGACATATCTGCCAGCCTCATTATAGTCTACTACCCTGGCTGCCTATGTATTTAGATGCACGTCATATATAAGAAACATGAAGCAAATTTTTTTTTAGTGAATAGCATTGAAAACTCTTCGGGTTTTTTTTGTTGTTGTTGTTGTTTTGCAGTATTGGGGATTGAACTCAGGGCCTTGTGCTTGCTAAGCAGGTGCTCTATTGCATAACACCCCCAGCACCTTTTTGCTTTGTTTATTATTGATATAGGATCTTGCATTATTCTCAAGCCTCCTTAGGCTGTTATAGATGCTTTCTCATGTCATTGAGGACAGCAGATATATGTGGCCATGCATGTGCATCCTTCTCCTATACGTGGAATAACAGTGCATGCTACCTATTACTTGAGATGAAGTCTTTCAAACCCTGAGATCCTCTAGTCTCTATGTCTACAAGTATACTAGGAATTTTTGAGGACTAATGTAATAACAGATGAAAACCTGCTCACTTTCTATGTTTCTTTTTGGTGGGCTTCTCATTTGGAGAAGTTATGATAGTGATGCAAATTAAAGCTTCAGCTTAATCATAATAAGAATATATATATAAGTCTACTTGAAATTAAGAGGTCCTTCCACTGAAGTATTTTCATATTGATTTGTGAAAGAGTATGGATGACATTGACTTTAATTGTTCATTTTTTCCAGTAAGTGGACACTTGAGTTTGTTTTCTGTCTCTTAGAGTTCTGAAGTTTCTGGAGCAATACCTTCAGCTTGAAACCAAGAGCCAAATGTGCAAGTATAATTAGTTCATTGCTCTATTACTTAGCTTCCTTCCAGATTGTAAATTTCCATTGTTGTAAATGATGCCTTTTTTCACTTGTATGGCACAAAGGCTAATCAAGATTTCTAAATCAGAATGCTCTGCACACTCATCTGTGGAAACTAGGGGTGATGTGCAGCAGGTTGTTATGTACTGCACAGAGAAGCTCATTCATGGAGAGTCAGAACTCTCCTTTGAAGAGCTCAGAGCCCAAAGACACAATAAAGGAAAGAAGAGAAAGAAGAATACAGCATGGGGTACTTGTATCTCATATTGTGAGTTATTTGTAGGTCATTTAAAAGAACAAGTAATTGCATTTTTGTTCATATAATTGACAATGCTGACATACTGCAGAAAATATGTGTAGCTTCTCCTGTAAGAGGCTTAGAAATCTTTGCTAAACCTTAGCACAGCAGCCATACTTCAGTGGTGACTCAATCCTTGTCTTAGCAGCTTTGCTCCTGTAGAAATTTCATGGCACAAGATTCTATGACATTAAATTTTTTCATTATGATCTGTGTGGATTTGTAATTTCTCTTAGTCATTCTAAATTTTTTAGCCACTAACTTATACTGTGAAAGGATTATTTTGGGAATGAAATTTCAGAAGAGATTTTCCAAGTTCTACGCCTACTTTAAACAAATCAAGCAAAAGGAGTTCTCTGACCAATGTGCCATATTATTCATGACTATAGAGAAGGCTAATGTTAGTTCCTCACAGGAGGAAATGTGTAGCTTAATGCATCTGGATTTTATTATAACAACATAGATCCTAGGAAAACAAATCCTTGTCCCTCTCCAGATTCTCTACTACATAGGTTAGACTGTATCCATTTTGTGAGAATATTATTTATGTTTGATCAACACCAAAGAGAATGATCAATTCATATTTCATAGAGGACCCATTTTGAGTTGTGCATAGATAGGTCAAAGACTACATTTAGGCTACAATTTGTCTGTGACTTGGCCAGATATTCTGATCACACTGTGCTCCATGCACTTGAAAGGACTTCATGAAAGTATTTGGAGACTTCTTTTATTATTGTTATTTTCTTTAAGTAGTTATGCAAAGAGGTTAAGGTTCAACATGTCATTTTAAGTTTCTCCTTGAAAACTTGAAATGAAAATTCATTTACAAGTGATTTTCACAGTCATGATTGCTTGTAAAAAGCATTTGGTTTTATACTGAGCTACTACTAATAATAATATTGTTGATTGCCATGTCAATTCTTTATAACTCATATGTTCTGAATATAATAGTAATGATGGTGATAACAAGTAAAGGTTATAATTAAAAATAATTACAATCATCACTTCTACTACATAGTAAATGTGAGCGTGACAATGCGATCCTAAAATAGGACCTTTTATTCATTTTAGATATATATATTCCTCCTAGGACCTGGAATTAAGCTTTGCAAACAATTTTTTCTTTTCTAAATTAAATGAAGACAAACATTAAATGATGAGCAGGGAGGCTAGTGATTTTGAAGAACAATTGTTAAAACAGCAAATGGATGAACTTGACAAGAAATTGCATCAAGTGGTAGAGCTATCTGACCAGGACACATTTGCTTTTCAGAAAAGGTCTGAGGTATGTGGTATATCCATGCTCTTTGCCAATGAGGCCTGTGATCTAGTAGTGGTGGAGTTTGCAATTATTGAGTATTAATTTAAGCTTTATAATGCTTGCTTAATCTTTCATGTAATATATTCCTGACTATGAAATAGAATGACCTGATAATCAAATACCTTTTTCAAAAATATTTTGAAAATTATTTTTAAAATATGGCAAGGTACTGGTGGCTCATGTCCATAATTCTAGATATTCAGGAGTTTGAGATCTGAGGATCACAATTTGAAGCCAGCCTGGGCAAGAAAGTCCACGAGACTCTTATCTTAAATGGTAGAGCACTAGCATTGAGCACAAAAGGTTAGGGGCAGCCCTCATGCCCTGAGATCAAGCCCCAGTACAAATACCCAAAAGAAAGATTATAGGATTTACTTTCAGTCTAATAAAAATGTATGCCACACATACATTTATTTAAGCATGTATCATTTTAGGAAGAACATTTGTTAGTATACATGGATACATGTGGATACATGTACATATATGTATCAGTGGAAGTTCTTCATTGCTATTGCTATAGTTTGTGTTTTGCTGTGTGTGATATTTCAACATAAATAAGGCTTATTTTCTCCTTTTTTCAACCTAGTACATCTTGTATATCTTTCCCTTTTGCATAGAGATCCAACTCAAATTACACATGAAGAAAACAATCTGTATATACCTACAATAGTGGTTTTAAGAATTTTTGTTCCAAACAGAATTACTCAATATATTCTAGAGACCAGGGAACTCCTAAACCAGTCCAGCAGCTATTTAGGTGTTAAAATTTCTCTACTGCCATTTTTAAGGTCTAGGTAGGTTTATAACTCATATATGTTTAATCTCCTCACTTAAGCCAAAAGCTTTATGGAATTCATCTATACAGTGGTATAGGAATATATTTTCCAAGTGGATTGACCAATTTAGGCATTTTTCAGTAATTCAAAACCTTATCAAAATTCTCATGTGACAAATCATCATATATGAAGAATCAATTTCTAAAATATGCCTTTATTTTTGTCAATAGGTCTCTTTTCCATTGTTTCATACTGTATATTTACTACAGCTTTTTTGTTCATTTTTTATATCTGGTAGAGTATATGTCTGGTTATTCTTCTGAAAAATATTTTTTATTAAATTTTATTAACAAGATGTTGTGCAAAGGGGGTACAGTTACATAATAAGGAAGTGAATACATTTCTTGTGATATCTTACACCTGAAAAATATTTATTCAGAATTGAATATTGGTAGAATATCTGTAATCCAAAAATCTGAAATCTGAAAATCTCCAGATCTGAAACTTTGAACACCATAACCAGCTAGCACTGAAGTTTAGAATTTCAGAGTGTTTTATACTTCAGAATTTTTAATCAGGGTATTCAATTGGTAAGTCTAGGGAAATACACTAAAATTTGAAAAGGTCTGAAACCTAAAATACTTCTAGTTCCAAACATTCCAGATACAGAATAGTCAGCCTGTATTGTGATCCTCTTTTCTCTTTACTAATCTATTAGATGAGAAAGTGGTGTGAGTAATTTTAAGTTACCCTTTTGATGACTAGGAAGAATGAGATTTTTATATTTTGTCCATTTTCTGTGAAATAACATTTTCACGCTAGATATTTGGTATTTTTTTACAACAAGAATACTTTTATAAAATAAGGAATTAACCCTCTGTCTCTAACTTTGTAAGATCGCATAGGTTCTGTGTACATGTAGTAGAGAAGCAAAGATTTGTAAGTTTAGAATTCGTTACCTATTATGAAACACACTTTTGTGGAGTTTACACATAGTCTACTTAATGAATACTAAATAACTGCCAAGGGTTTTTGAGCACAAACAGTTGTGATCACTTGATAACATTGGTTCGTTAATCTGTTTCCCAATTAAGTATATAAAGACAAGATATTTTTTAATACTGATATAGTTATAGATGCTGGTTATTTTCTGGTGGTTAGAAATTTGAGCTGTGGGTTGTGTCCATGCTCAGAAAATACAAAAAATTCATGTTGTAGACCAGTCTGTTTTGTAGCTGACTTCATTTTAAAATAGCTGAAGTGAAAAGGCATACTTGGGGGTGGGAGTGGAGAATCAGTATACTAGGGTTCAGAAGGCTCTTGTACCCAACTAGTAATAGCCTGGTTTTGTTCTTGTTGTTTTCTTTTTTGCTTGATGTGAAAGGTCATTTCAGAATGTGTGGGGCTAAGTGTAGACTTCTAGCAGGAAGTGAGGGCTCCACAACTTAGAGCCATCAATCAGCAACTCTTAAAGAACTCAGAGAAACCCAAAGAGGCACCACGTATAGGCCAGAGGTAGTCTTGAAGGTATTGGTCAATTAAATGGCATTTGTCAGCCTCATTCTATGATCTATATTATGAAGAACAGTATTTGAAAATGTATGATGCTTTTTTTTTAATAAGTGGGGCAAGTCTGTTGTTGAAAAACATCCTCTAAACATTGACCCCAAATTCTTCACATTTACTTTATGACGTGTTTCTTTTGAAAAGTTGTCTCCTTTTATACTTTTCTCTTGTATTATTATTTTCTGAAACCTAAATCTCGTACACCTGACGAATAAACAGCTATAACCTGAACTTACTACCTGTAACTGAGGACCTGCAGATGTAATTACTACCCAGACAGTTATTTGCCATGTTTTCTCAGTCCTTCTGTCCTCCCATTAGGAAAAATTTTATATCAGTACCCATGATTATATGCCAAGGTCTACCCTCACATTGCTCTAAAAATGTTTTTCCCAGTCTTTCAATATTTGCCTACATTGTGGAAATTGAAAGTTTGTATCAGTTGTTTGGTTTATATTTTAATCTTCAATCATCCAACTCTTAACTGCTGATCTGATAAGAAGGTATAAAATTCAAATTTCTTAGGATGTTTTACTTAACATTTTAAGATTCCTTTATGGAAATCCTACAAGTATTAGATGAGATCTACTGCACCAAGTATACCTGTAAAACAAGGTCTGGTTTGTATATGTTTTGCTTTCTTCCATGGTAGCCATTATTTTTTTTAATCTGGACATTATTTTGTAGCTGAGGGCTCATGACTGAAACATACTAAAGCTCCCACTGTGTCAGGAACTGTATTTTAACCTTTAACCTATACTATACATGAGTATACTTGAATTAGAGAAGCTGTTATGCTGTCCTGCCACATAAAGGGATGGTTTTATGGTGATAAAATATTATTTTTAGGACTCTCATTAAATGAAAGGAAAAAAAAAACTGAAAGAAAAAATCCAAAATATTTACTTACCACGTGGACCTAGCAGTTCTATCTGTGATTTAACGACAGCCTTGTAACTACTGATGACTTTTTTTTACTATTATTTCTTGAGAGTTAGATAAACATTATATATGTAAAGTAGTTTTTCTTCAGCACTATCTCAAGAGTTTCCTTCTACAGATGTGTGACTCCAAGTACTCATGTATTCATGCTACAGATTGGAAGTTAAACAAAAGAAGGTGTGTTTCATTTTAACACCTTCATCCTAACTTGTTTGGGCAGACTACTCTGTTGCTCAGTATTTGTATTGTGGCTGTGCTGTTGCAAGTCTTCTGTCCTTACCAAACCTGAGTTTAGTAAGCTTTCTTCTTATTAGAGAGCAGAGTCCCAGACCATTTCAGATCAGAGTAAAAGTCCACTAATTATCTTCATAGAGCAGAATCCTTTGAGAACTTAATTTAGGAAAACTTTTCTATTATCAGCATATTATTCTAAAATGAGAGTCATCTTTAGTGTGTTAGATGGGAAAAGTAATCCAGTGTTTAATAGTTATGTATTCCTATTTGCTACTGGCATAGCTGCTAGGTTTTATTCATTAAGTAGGACTCATTTGGATTTTTGGACATTTGAACTTCTTCCTCCATGTGAAGGTGGCACGATATCCACTGACCATTTGTAGAAACTGGGCTCTCTGCAACAGCTGGAGACTTGATCATTACACCAAACAGCTGAGCCTTGCTGATCACTCCAAGATATAGTGTGTGATCTCCAGACGCCAGGCATCACACTGAGTACTCAGAGCATTAGCTGCACACAGAACAGTGAAAGTTCCCCAGGACAGGAAGCGCAGTGATCCCTCACCTATTGTGGGAGTTATTATTCCAGTGATCCCCACATTAGGTGAAAATCAACAAAGTAGCGGCATAACTTATATTTTATTATTTATATATACTTTAAGGCTTTATAAACCCTCCGCCCACTCCCATAACACTTTCCTGTTATTCTATTACCATTTTCCACACTCTTATAAACACATTACATGCTCCTAAACACTTTCAACACTCCTGAGTCTACTTAATTTTAACAACATATAAAATTCTATATGACTACCAACAGTGATGTATACTACAACTTGAATGATGAAGATCATGATTATGTAGCTATGTAGTACTGATGGCGATGAAGGTGATGTTGATGAGATGAATGCACTGCACATCCAAGAAAAGCTTTATAGCTCTTCTGAAGGCACCACTGCATCAGGCACGTCATCAGTTGGTGCAATATTTTTGTCCTGGGCTATAACTTCTATTTCTGCAAAAGGCATAAGGGTAACCAACCTCTTTGTTTGAGTGATGAACATAGTTATGGAGAGTTACTAATGCTGCTTTATCTTCTGAGTGAGAAGGTTTTTATAAACTGACATGCCACTCTCAATTATATATTTACAAAGTGCAACAAATGAATCATCTGGGGGTCTCATTCTTCAGCCACTTGCTGAAGTCTTTGGCCATTCTGACCATGGTTGCAAGATGATCAAGTGTTCGGCCAACCTCATTTTCTGCAACCTGTAGTTCATCTTGTTCTTCATCTGTTTTTTCACATCAGTCAGGTCATTCACCTTCTCAGGAGTCATATCATTGAAACCATCTTCTACCGGTAGTTTCACCAGCTTCATGGCCTTAGCTACACCAGGGGGATGGACTTCATCAGGAGAAAGTCCCTTGTAATCGTGGACCACTTCTGGCCACAAATTTTTCCAGCCGGCATATGCTGTTTCAGTCACTATCTCCTTTATGGCCTTCTCAATGTTTAGGAGACATGATCCAATATGGTAATAGCACCAGTAGGCCTTTACCATCTGAGTCCATAGCTTCAACCACGTTTTGCAGGACATTTCACATGTAGAACACCTTAAAAGCACAAATAACGCCTTGGTCCATGGGCTGAATGAGGGATGTGATGTCTGCACACAATTATACAGCTTATCAGTAGCATGGCCTCCAGCCTTGTCCATGATCAGAAGTGCTATGAACTTGAAGTTTTTCCCTGTCAGATAAAGGTTAATCTCAAGGATAAAACTGGAAAAATCAGCCCTGAGGAGTTTCATGATCCAGGTCTTGTGGTTGTACACCCAGTACTCAAGCAACACATTGTTATTTTGTTTTTTTAGTGCTCTTGGGTTTTTTGACTTATAAATAAATGCCCACGGCATTCACATAATCGGAGTTCCTAAAACTGTTTGGGCTTTAAAACCAGGGGCTTTGTCTTTGTCTTTCATAATAACTGTGAGAAGGCATCTGATTCCAAAAGAAGTCCATTTCATCCATCATTGATTGTGGATTTGAACATGTTGTTCATGTACTCCTTGGCTCCAGCTCTATCAGCAGAGGTGGCTTCTCCATGCAGAGAAATGCTGTAGTCCAAAGTGTCTTTGAAGTTTGTCCAACCAGCCCTGCTGGCACTGAATGGGGTTAGTGTGGTAGGAAATACACTCAACGGTCTTGCTTTTGCTTCATCATCCACATCTTCATCCTTGTCACCATCCTGAACGTGATTTCCACATAACTATTACAGAGTGTCTTGGCCTTTGTCCGGATGATGTTGGTATCCAATGAGATATTCTCCCTGCAGTCATTTATCCACAGGGTCAATGCCGACTACATCCTCACAAGGCCTTATTGTGGGAACTGTCCACCCTCTTTACAGTCTAGTTAAAAGTCATTGTGCCACAAAAGACCTATTCTTCATGTAGGAAGCAGCCACATAGCTTTTGCCTTCCTTTAACATGTGAAAAAGTTCCACCTTTTCTTTGATGGTGATCATCTTCCTTTGGTGCTGGGTTTACTACCAGAGATCATCTCTTCGGTGGCATTGTAGTTGAAATAAACTTTTACAAATTTTTCACAAAACACAACACTGCAGAGCAACACTATATGCAGCAATCAGACACCAGTGTGGACAAGGAGAGATGCTGAATGTATGGGCACAGTGCAGAACAGCAAACAGACCCATGGTGCAGTCACTGAGCCAATCAGCACCCACAGGCTGTGATTGGTTGCCTTCCATTCCATCAGCCAATAATGTGTCATGTACAATCTCACATAGGCAAACTCACACAAGTGGTAGTAGCATACTGCATTTCCATTGTGTAGGGTATAGTATTCATTTGCTGGTGAAATGCATACTCTATTTTATTTTGTTTTAATATTATTTTAGTAGGTTTGAATTACAATTTTATGTTGTTTTAAACTTTTAGTCAAAATAATTTAACTCATAAATATTATATAAATACCTATATATCCATGATATAGTGGAAACTCAGTGACACAGATATATATATATATATATATATATATATATATATATATATATATTATTCCATGACACAGTGAAGCTGCAATAAATGAACCACAATATAGCAAGGGAAGACTATATTAATACTGAGTCGGGTTGGATTTCAGAAGGTGACAAGGAATGACTACAGGTGGGAGTTATCCACACAACAAAGTCGTTTCAGGCAGAAGGAATAGCAAGTACAAAGCCCTCAGGTAGGAATGCCTCTGATATGTTGTAAGTTCAGTAGACATTCTTCTCACCTCTAGGGTGAGCAGGAGGAGGGAGGAAGAGAAAGTTGTATAAGACCTCAGCAAACAGGGCTTAGGTTGAGCCAGGCTTTCTACATTGTTGTCTGACTCCAACTGATTAAGATGGAAAGAAATCTTGAGAGTTACAGTGCTGTAAGAGTAAGGATTTACAACATAACCCTGAGTAGGTAATTCTTGGGATATGGTAAAGCTGAGGATGCTATTAGTGACAAAACTGCTAAGCAGATCATTCTCGTACCAGATGCTTCCTCCCTTTGAGCCTTCATTTTCCTTTCTCTGAAAGGATATTCCTTGTCATACCGACTACATAGTACTATTACAAAGATAAGTACAAAGTATATGAACGCAATAACGTTAGTTATTGTTAGTGACAGTGGTAAGCTTGTTGATTATACTGATATTCTGCAATCAATGTGCCTTCCAGGGAGTTTTGATTGGACTACTGACAGCACATTTTGATTCATTTCTTTACAGCATGTGACATACAGAAAGTCGCAAGTGTAAATTATTTTCATACAATTCCAAATAGCTCACTAGGAATGGTTTAGGCAACACCATCCAAAGTGCAGCCATCACTCACTGTGCACACCAAGGAAGTAGTACGTAAAGTATATCATTTTGTGTGTGTGACTCCTATAACAAATAGAGGAAAGCTCTTTTGTAACCTGCTGACAAGTCTTCTTTTTGTTCTTTAGGGGTTCATCATGGACATATTTCAGGCTCCTATGGTTCCCGACTTTTTCTGATGACAAAGATGAATGGGCATCACTAGTTAAAACTGAAGATGAATTTGAAGTCCAGTTTCAAACTAACCATTTGTTTAAAACTTACTAAGTACAAAGCATCATATGGGCTATCAAAGGTGTTATCAGGGATGATGTAAGTGAAGTATAAGGAACACATGAAAGAAAAATATGGCAGAGTTTGATAAGATGATAGAGTGAGTGATAGGAGACAGGGGAGTGTTGGAGCCTTGCTGGGAGCTACAGGTCACAAGAACAATCCTTAATATCTAATTAGACTTCAGAGGGTGGGAAATACAAAGCTGATAGCTTAACTATTTCATAAAGGAAATAAAAAACAATACCACTGGGAGCTTTTATTGAGTAATTCAATATGTCAGCATCAGTGCTGCAGGAAAATGATGAGTACTATTCTTTACATATGAAGGAATTTGTGACTCAGTCGCTTAATTCCAGTACAAAGTGACGTCCTGCACTAATTAGTATTCTTAAAACTGATACCAGTTTTTTTGCTAAAATATTTCTTTTTATTTATAGTTGATGGCTAGTGTAAAGGATAGTGATTTCTTCCCCCCCTAGGACAATAATAAACTGTCATTTTTTATTCTCCTGCAGAAAATTCAAGGTCTTCTGGGCCTTGCAACATCACTAAAGTTATTTCTTGATCATCTGCTATTCCTATTCTTGAAGATGTAAATAAAGAAAATTATGGGTAAAGATATATCTAATTAAAATAACATTGGGGAGTATATATGTTGTCACAATGCTGCAGGATCTACAGAGGTGCCTGAGGGTCTCAAGGTGATGGGGCAATGAGGAGAGAACAGAGCCTGCTGACCAAGATACTGTAGGTTCCAGTGCTCACTCTGTCACTGAGAAAGTGTTGACCATATGACCAGGAGCTAGTTGCAACAGTTCTCCCTATCTGCAGTTCTGTGCAGAAGTTCCAAGACAGCAGACCTCCCACAGCAAAAGGATAGTTGCAAAGGAAATTCTAGTCTGGTTACAACTTGTCAGAGGCTTCGGTTGAGGGATTCTCTGGACTTGAGACTATATTAGATGTAGATGAGGCCACTGTGCAGGTATTTGTACATGCTCTGTTTATAAGATGATGATAAGTAGAAAGGGAAGTAGCTTATGATGAGTAATGCTGCTTGAAGAATATTTTCAGGCAGAGGATTGATGTTGGAGAGCCACATCAGACTCTAGAGAGGGGTAGCTCCACATATCCCCACTATTCATTGCTTAAAACATGGAAGGGTAGATGGCAGTGTGAATTGCCAGTATCCTATTTGGGAAATACTTCATACTGAGGCAGAAAGAAGGCATGACCAGCTTACATAGCAGTATTCCATAGCTTGTTAATGCAGTTTATAAGTAAAGTCTTTAATATTTTACTTGACATGGTCCTGATTCTTCTTTTGTCCCCCAAAACTCAGAACTCAGCTTAACAGAAGTTGTATTTTCCATCCTTTTAAAGTAACTGTAGATCACTTTATATTTATAGCTGATTCAGCTTGCACTATTTTGTAGAACTGTTGTAAACATAAGGAATCCCTAAAACCATTATTAACTCAAGAAGTGGACATTTTTCTTTTCATGTATTGTGTCCCATAATTAATCTTTACTAGAGTTGTGGAAACTATTCTCCTCTGTTACAGATGAGCAAATCACTTCTCAGAGGAATAAATTATTGAGCTAAAGTCATAGAGGTCATGGCTTATGGAACTGGAATTTGAGCCCATATTTCTTTGACTTTAGAAACCTTGTTCTCACCACCATGCTATGCTATACTGCCTTTTCTTACTAAAGAAACAAACATAAAACACTGATATTATTTTTACCTGATGGGAAAAATCAATTTTGCATTCATTTTTAATCAAGGAGTTGGCCATTTTCTTTTTTTTCCCAAATTTTTATTATCAAACTGATGTACAGAGAGGTTACAGCTTCATACGTTAGGCTTTGGATACATTTCTTGGAGTTGGCCATTTTCTACATGTGTCTCCTCATTCTTCCTGTGAGAGGACTGTGCCAATGATAGATAGCACAGCATTTTGTTCTATACTGCTACCTGAAATTTTCCTAGTCCAGGAAAGTTTTTGATTCACAAGATCACTTTAAGTCATGGTGTAACTTAAAGAAGCCAGGTGCCAGGGGCTTACATCTACAATCCTAGATACTCAAGACCTGAGATAGGAGGATCACAGTTGGAAGCCAGCCTAAGCAAGAAAGACTTCGAGACCCTTAGCTCCATTTAACCACCTGAAAGCCAGAATTGGAGCTGTGGCTCAAGTGGTAGAGTGTTAGTCTTGAGCAAATAAGCTCAGGGGTAGCCAGGCTTTAAGTACAAGCACCAGGACTGGCACCAAAGGAAAACAAAATAACAAAAAGATTAACTTAAAAGAAATAGAACAAAATCCAGCCTGATTCACACTGCTAAGGCTTTATTATCCTTGAGGTGGGAAGAAAAAAGAAGTGTGAAAGAGAAGAACAAAAATGGAGGCGCAAAGGATCTGGGAAGAGAAATAGAAATAGAAAGAAAGATAAACCTGGTTTAGGTGACATTAAATAATGAAAAAAAGATACAAGGCAATTCCTGATCATTAAGTTAAAAGATTTTTTTTTCTATTAGTCAATGAAAAAGACAAAATTTAGTCAGCTTCATCCAAAAAGAAAAAGCAAGTACACAGGTACTACCTGCCTACAATCCTATCTACTCAGGTAGCTGAGATCTGATGATAATGGCTCAAAGTCAGCAGGACAGAAAAGTCCATGAGACTTTTATCTCCAATTAAGTATCAAAAAGCTAGAAGTAGAGACTGGAAATATGGTATAGTGGCAAGAGTGCTTGCCTTGTGTACATGAAGCCCTGGGTTCAATTCCCCAGCACCACATATATAGAAAACGGCCAGAAGTGGCACTGTGGCTTAAGTGGCAGAGTGCTAGCCTTGAGCAAAAACAAAAAATAAGAAGCCAGGGACAGTGCTCAGGCCCTGAGTCAAAGGCCCAGGACTGGCCAAAAAAAAAAAAAAGCTAGAAGTAGAGGTGTGGTTCAAATGGCAGAGCAGCAGCCTTGGGATTAAAAAGTTAGAAGACAGCACCCTGAGCAGGTCCAGTATCAGCACAGGTATGGGGGCATGGGTGTATACACACATGCGCACATGCACACACACACACACACACACACACACACACACACACACACACACACACACACACCACTTGAGCAACCCAATGAGAGTTCAGGAGACAAAAGTGGAGAACATGCTACCAATGTCAAATTCATCATGTCATACATTTCTAAGATGAAAAATATTCCCAAGCTGAAACTCCCATGAAGCTAACCTGGTGCATAGGAAGCCTGTAATATTTAGCTAAAGAAAGAAAGAAATGTCACCTTAGTGAGACCTCAGAGTCATCTTTGTGGAATTTCTGAGCATGTGTGGTGCTGAGATTAGTTCTAACAGCCTCATACATGCTCCTTGAGTGCTTTACCCCTGAGCTACTTCTCAGCCCCAGAATTAATTCCAAGTCCCTTCCTAGGCCTGACATTTTGTATGACAGTTAAAACAGGATGTTACAAGGTAGCACAGGCCAGCTTAGTGCTTGCTCTATTGGTCAGGCTAGCCTTGAACTCCTGACGTAGATCCATCTGCCTCAGCTTTCTGAGGGCTCGGATTATAGGAATGTACCACCATGCCAGGTATCTTTTTGTTAATAGTTGAAAAGCTTATGTAGAGGGTCTCTAGTAGTCCAAAACCAGTGGAAAAGCTCAAGTAGATGAATTGTATTTTATCCATGCCTTACTTAACAGTTTGCATGCAATGGTTCAGGCACAAATGTTTGTCAATCACATGACATACAAGAGGTGATTAACATTTCATATTGCAATGATTATAAACAGCTTAAGTAGTCAGACATTCCCACCTCATTTCTTTTTAACCTTAGAATTCTCTACTCAGTGTATCTTCTAGCTGTTACTTATTTGTTATTGGACCAGTTCTTGGAACCCAGACTGAGTGAGAGATACATTGAAGAAGTTTAGTAGGTGAATGTTCTGGTAAATTATAGCTGTAGGTGAGTGATAAAATTAGAACAGAGCAATGAAAGAAGCTTAACTGTGCTGCAGTTATTGGAGAGATCTTAGCAGATAACATTTGGGATATATGAAACTTGCATGTGTCCTAGTAGTCTTGAATTTAGGCAAGAGACTAAGCCTTTCTTAATCATTAGAAGAGGATTACTCTCAGGTGGAACTCAACTGTAAGCCATTAGCAGCTATCTTTCTCAAGCACTGGGAATGGACACCCTATGCAAACAAATAACTGGGCATTTGCCAGAGTCTAAAGTTAGTAAAATCTACTTTATAAATTACATTAGACATAAAAAAGGAAAGTTATTTGTGAAAAGAGAAATAAAATGGGGTGTTTTAATCTCTTATAATAGGAATATTTTTCATTTAAAAATGTGTAATAAAACATTACAGAAATACCATATCCCCTCAAATATGTAATATCTGTCTTAATTAGACTTGTTGAGTAAACACAACATGCTCTGAAATTGTACTTATATTAAAATTTCCTCAAAGACAATAAGTTTAAGTGAAAAAGAGTATTAGAGAACAGAGTGCTAGTGAGACACACCTGTAACCCTAGCTACTCAGACAGCTGAGATCTGAAGATCGAGGTTCAAAGCCAGCTCAGGCAGGAAAGTCTATGAGACTCTTATCTCCAATGAGCTCCAAAAACAGTCAGCGATAAAGCTGTGAGTCAAGTGAAAGAGCACTAGCATAAAAAAAATCTCATGGACAGGACCGAGGCTCTAGATTCAAGTTCCAGGACTGGCACCCCCCCCCCCAAATAAAAAGTCAAAACAAAAAATTCCAAGTATCAGAGGTTTTCTTACTTCATGGTATTATATATTTCCAATTCTTTGTCTGAAAGGTCCTTTTTCAAATTTCCCAAATGAAATGGATTTTGAAAAGTAGACTTATTTTTAGTGATCTGAAAAATAGTGTTTTAAAAGCAGATCAGTTTATATCTAATAATAAAATCTTATATCTAAGAATATAAATGATTAAGAAATGAAAAACCTCTGTAAGAGAAGCAATTACTATTTTGTGATGCTTCCTTTAAACATTATTTATGCTAATTTACCTCTTGATTTAACCATTGTTAACAAGAATCCAAAGGCCATGTTATGGATGTCAGAATATTCCCTGAAAGCTTCCTATTAGAGCTATTAGCCATTATGAAATTTGAATGTATGCTTGCTTTCTTTCCCAGTAGTCTAAATACCTGAAAATCATGATCTATGTCAGTCGTTGTTAGTTTTGAATAGCACAGTCTTTCACCCTTAGTAGGGATCCAATCAACATTTGTTGAATTGCTATACTTACAGGTTAATTCAGTTTCTCTTGGGAACTATTCCAGTTTGGTTTTGTGTTTGTTTGTTTTGTTTTGTTTTGTTTTTTGCAAGTCCTAGGGCAGGACCTGGTTTCTGCTCTAGGAGGGAGGCCTGAGCCTCTCTGTGCTCAAGGCTAACACTCTACCACTTGAGCCACAGCATCACTTCCGGATTTGTCTGAGTAGTTTATTGGAGAGAAGGTTCACGTACTTTCCTTCCTGGGCTGGCTTTGAACCAGGATATTCAGATCTCAGCCTCCTGAATGACTAGATTACAGACATGAGTCACCAGCACTATGCTTGTTTTCTTTTCCTTAAGTCTGCACACACGCACAAAGTGAAAAAGGACTAGAGGTACAGCTCAGTGGTATATGGGATTTGCCTAGCAAAGTGTGAGACATTAGATTTGATGTCAGCTTTGAAAAATGAAATAAAATTACAAATGAAAGAGGTTTAATAAAGTGCTTTTATAAGTACAGATTTATACCCTAAATGAGGTCTTGAGTACTACTTTCTATAGAAGAACTAATTTCTATTTATGACTACATTAAAATTCATGGATTTAAGCAAGACACATCTAAAAAAACAAAGAAATTCTTCCTATTGTCTAACATACACTACCCTTAAAAAATGTAACAGTATAATTTTTATGAGAATGTAGGAAAAGAAAAACCGAGGCTTAAGACTCTAGCTTAATATCTCACGAGGAAGACGGGGCTCTTAAAATTTGATTTTTTTTTCCAGTCCTGAGGCTTTGCCAGGTCTGGGCACTGTCCCTGCTTCTCTTGTTCAAGGCTAGTACTCTACCACTTGAGCCACAGTGCCACTTCTGGCTTTTTATGTTTTTGTGGTGTTGAGGAATCCAAACCAGGGCTTAATGCACTCTACCACTAAGCCACAGTCCCAGCCCCTTGACAATTTTATAACCTCCAAATGTACTGAAATATTAAGAGCCTGGCACCAATGGCTCATGCCTGTAATCCTAGCTACTCAGAAGCCTGAGATCTGAGAATCTTGGTTCAAAGCCGGCCCGGGCAGGAAAGTCCATGACATTCTTATCTTCAGTTAGCTAACCACCAGAAAACCAGAAATGGTACCATGGGCCAAGTGGTAGAGCACTAGCCTTGAGCTGAAGAGGTCAGGGACAGCGGCCAGGCACAGAGTTCCAGCCCCACAAATGACCAATCAATCAACAAACAAGAAAATAAATAAATACTAAGAAAAAAATGATCAATAATGATTTTTTAATAAATCCTTCAAATCACTGAATTATCTCCTCTCATAAATTAGGGTATTTTAAAATTGAGGCTTAAACCAATTTGGAATGGCCATTTGGCTCTATACTTGACTATACAGTGTTCCTACTTTTCTTTTGTTTTCCCTTAAGTGCTAGTAATCATACCCAGAGCTTTATACCTGCTAGACAACTGCTTTAGCAGTGAATTACATCTCCATCCCTCATGTTTAAATTTTTTTTTTGCCAGTCCTGGAGCTTGAACTCAGGGCCTGAGCACCATCCTTGGCTTTTCTTTTTACCTCAAGGCTAGCACTCTACCACTTGAGCCACAGCACCACTTCTGGCGTTTTCTGTGTTTGTGGTACCCAGGGCTTCATGCATGTTAGGCAAGCACTCTACCACTAGGCCAAATTCCTTGCTGTTTAAATTTTTTATCTGAAGCTAAGCACTAGTGGCTCATGCCTGTAATCCTAGCTGCTCAGGAGGCTGAGACTAAGATTATAGTTCTAAGCTTGACTGGAAGTAAAAGGCTATTGAGGCTGTTCCCACTTAGCCAGCAAAAAACAAAGCTGGAGGCATGACTCAAGTTGAATATAAGCTATAAGCAAGAAACCAAGAAAGCATTAAGTACCTGAGTTCAAATCCTAGTACCCTCCCATACACACACACACACACACACACACCACACACACACATTACTTGACACTAATTTTGCTTACAGGGGACAATGAATTCTGAATATATCTCCTAAACTATAGTCCATTTTTTTCTATCAGTTCTGCGAAAACAGTATTTTCTGTGGAAAAAAAAAATAATTGTCTAGTCATTCTTGCCAACCACAAAAGCATTATCTAGCAAGTTAATAATCATAAGACACAAAGAAGACAAAAATCATTATTCCATGTTTAAAATATAATACTTTTATGAAAAATGTATAACACAATTCTGTTAAAGTGTGCCCAAACACCTAGATCTATAGCTAGCTGTATTGAAAACCTACTATATAAATGAAGTAGATTATTCTGGATAAACTGTCGATGAACAAAGTATCTGCAGATAACCCATCTATAAATACAGATACTACGTTATAGATACAAGTATATGTAGCACTTTGTTAGAACCAGATATGTCGAAGAAATGAGCTAGACAGTTAAAGCTAACTAGAAATTATTGTCTGATAACTGGTATCCCATTTACATCTTCCATCATGTCACAGAGTGTGAGAAAAATGCCTCTCATACCTTTAAGTTTTGAGATGTTTCAGACTTTGGATAATGACAGAATTTCCTACTGTTAAATGAAAGAAAACAAATAATAAATTCTCTCCTCCCCCAAATTTCCAAATATTATTTCTGTTGTAGTAAGTTCAGATTCTGTATTAAGAACAAAAAAAGGTATCTGTTCCATTTCAATGCATTTAATTTGCATCCATGGAGAGAAGCTTGCCTTGAGTCTTTAAATGAGCATTTAAAATACTCCATTTGCCAGTGTGCCTTATTAGGCTTTGGTGTCAGATTTACCATTCTGTTCTGTGCTGCTATAAAATCCTTCTTTTCTCTAAATAATAAGTGTGTGTGTGTGTGTGTGTGTATGCACACTCAGGAACGCATGCTGAGAATGGATTCTGAGGCCTAGGGAATGCTAGGCAAGTAGATTATCTCTACTACTAACCTATAGTTGCAGTTCAACAGTTCTTAACATTAGGACTAATACTAATTGTTTATTATTAGGAAGAAATATTTGAATTTTATCAACATAGTTCCACATTTATTTTCCTATCAAAGATAAACTAAAAAGAAAGTAAAGAGGGATGAAGAGGAAGAAGAAGCGAAGGAGAGAAGCAGAATGTCCACAGATCAGAACAGCTACCTTCACACTTGATTCTCATGTTTTTCCAGTTTAAATGATGTGAAACTCTGTTTCATTTTAAGGAATCAATACCTCTGAACAAAATGTTCTTAGTAAAGTCTTTATTGGAATTTAACCAAATAAAATGTGAGAGACAAGTGAGTGCAATGGATTCGCAAGCCCATACTTAATACTGCATTATAATCTATTTCCTCCCAAAGTTTTTTGGATTTAACAAAGCATCTTCATGTCTCTCTTCTAAGAAAACAGTGTTACAGTTATACTTTTGAGGGTAGGTTACCACATTAGAGAAATGAAAGTCCACTCCAGCTCTTTCCTTCAACCTAAATGAAGAAGCATTGAGGTAGAAGAGGTGAGACTAGATTTCCCAGTTGTCACACAAAGTGTATTGATGAAGAAAGACCAAAAGATTGTGTATCATGGTACTCGAATAGAAGTAAATCAGAATGCAGTATTTACTTCCACATTATAAGTATGAGGGACAAATCACTTTTACTTGGCTACTAAAGTATCTTATTTCAAAGAGTTTTATATCTTTTTAATCAGAAAAACATCCTTGCTTCTCCCTTTTTTTTAATCAAGAGAAGAACAGAGAATACCTAGCAATGGAAGGTTCAGGAACTTGAAGCTCAATGAGATCTAAGGCTTATTACATGAACTCAAATGGGGAAGACTAAGTGAAAAATTAGCCACTCCTTGCTAATCCCTGGAAGTGGACTTCACGTGTACTAGTTCTGTGTGTGTGTGTGTGTATGTGTGACTGTATGCATGTGCATGTGTATGTGTGTGTGGTGCACATGTGTATGCATGTATGTCACAGGGATTGCTATCAGGGCCTGAGCGCTGTCCTTGAGGTTTTGTGCTAAAGGCTAGCATTTTTCCACCTGAGTCACAGCTCCACTTCCAGCTCTTTTGGGGGGTGGTTAAGTGGAGATCAGAATTCCCTGCCTAAGCTGGCTAAGAACTGTGATCCTCAGAACTCAGCTTCTTGAGTAGCTGTGATTATTGGCATAATCTGTTGGTTCACAGCTGGGTTCTTCCATTTCAGGGAAGTAATGCTTTATACAAGGGAAGACTGTCAGTCCTGCATCGCTTTTTACTTTATTTCAGTCCTCATGAGGCAGCTGTTGTTTCATTAATTCATTTTACAATGGCTTCATTATATTGTTTTTGTATCAACAGACCTCCTGTTATGGTTTTCTTCAAATCTGGGTAACACAACTGCAATATAGCATTCAGTGGATGACTTTTCATGAAGAATAGATGGCTAGTGCAGAAGGTTTCCATTCACTTCCATCAGCCATTCTCTAGGAAACACACACCTATACTTGCTGTCCTCTTCATTTGGACAGCAGATTTTGCACAGAGGCAAAAGTTTTCTTTAAAATTGTGTGCCTCTTAGCTAATATTTCATTGAGGAGCTTTGCATCTGTGTTCATTAGTGATATTAGTCTGTACTTCTCTTTTTTTGTTGGGTCTTTGTCTGGTTTGGGGATGAGTATAATATTAGCTTCATAGAATGAGTTTGGGATTTCTCCCTCTGTTTCTATTTCGCGGAAGAGTTTGAGGTGTATTGGTATTAGCTCCTCACTAAAGGAATTTGTTGGTGAATCCATCTGGGCCTGGGCTTTTCTTTGTTGGGAGGCTCTTGATTACCCCCTGTATTTCGCTGTAAGCTATTGGTTTATTTAGTTGATTTATTTCTTCTTGGTTCAGTTTGGGGAGTTTATACTTCTCTAAGAATTGATCCATTTCTGTAAAATTGTTTTTTAGTGAGTAGAGGTTCGGGAAATAGTTCCATATGATTATTTGAATATTGTGTGTATTTGTTGTAATTTTTCCGGTGGAGTCCCTGGTTTTACGTATATGAGTCTCTTCTCTTCTTTTTTTTTGTAAGTCTTGCGAGGGGTCTGTCGATTTTATTTATTTTCTCAAAGAACCAGCTTTTAGTCTTATTTATTTGTTGAATGGTCTACTTCCATTCAGATTTATCTCTTCTTTAATCTTTGTGATCTCTCGCCTCCTAGTCATTTTGGATTTGATCATTTCTTGTTTCTCCAGTTGTTTTGGTTTCATCATGAGCTTATTTACCTGCTCTGCTTCCATTCTTTTAATGTGAGTGCTGAGAGCAATGATCTTGCCCCTCAGTACTACTTTAGCTGTATCCCATAGGTTCCTTTGTGATGCATTTTCATTGTCATTGTGGCTTATGAATTCATTAATTTCATCTTTAATTTGGTCTGTGCCGCAAGTGTTAGATAACAGTGAGGGGTTTAGCCTCCAAGAATGTGTATAGCCTCTGTGGTAACCATTGTTATTGAGGGTTACCTTTATTCCACTGTGGTCAGATATAATACATGGGATGACGTCAATACTTTTGTATTTGCTGAGGTTCTTCATGTGGGCTATGACATGGTGTATTTTAGAGTACGATCCATGGGCTGCTGAGAAGAAGGTGTATTGGGTTTCTGTAGGGTGGAAGATTCTGTATATATCTGTCAGATTCATTTGGGATATGGTGTTAGTTAGGTCCTCAGCTCCCTTGCTAATCCTCTGTGTGTTGGATCTGTCTCTTGGAAAGAGTGGGGTATTAAAGTCACCCACTATGATTTTGTTTGCATCTATCTTGTTCTGTAGTTCTGTGAGAATTTGCTTGACATATGTAGGGCCTCTTTTATTCAGTGAGTATACATTTATCACCGTGATGTCTTAGTTCTGGATTTTTCCTTGTATTAAAATGTAGTGTCCTTCTTTGTCTTTTTGAGTTGATTTTAATGAGAAGTCCAGCTTGTCTGAGATCAAGATGGCTACTCCTGCCGTTTTGGTAGGTGCATTTGCTTGGAAGATCTTGCTCCATCCTTTCATTCAGAGCCTGTTATTATCCCTTGCTGTAAGATGGGTCTCTTGTAGACAACAGATGGCAAGTTTTTGTTTGTGGATTCACTCAGCCAGTCTTCTCCTCTTTATCAGAGAGTTTATACCATTTATATTCAAAGAGATCAAGGATAAGAGTGTTTTTTCCCCTTCCATTTTCCTCTTAGGCTGTTTTTCGTCTCTTTTTTTTTTTTCTTGTCTTTAGTAAGCTGCTCTTTCTGTTGGGTTCTGGCTATTGTAGTTTCTTTCTGTTTCTGTCTTTGTGTCCTGTACGATTTCTGTTGGGTGGGGTTCCCCTCTTAGAATTCTCTGTACGGCTGGTTTTTTATTCACTTACTCCTTTAGATCCTCTTTGCTATGGAAAGATCTGGTTTTTCCCTCAAACATGAACTCTAGCTTCGCTGGATATTTTATTCTGGGTTAGCAATTGTTGGCCTGTAGGACTTGGATGGTGTTCTTCCATTCTCTTCGAGCGTGGTAGGTTTGTGTGGAGAGGTCTTCTGTTAGTTGGATCCTTTTCCCATTGTAATAAATTTCTTTCTTTGCTTTGGCTGCATTCAATATTTGGTCTTTATTCTTGAGATCTGTAGTCTTGATTATTATGTGCCTGGGTGAGGATTTTCTAGGGTCTGGTCCTATAGGCTTTGGTTACCTGGGTGAGGTCCTTTCTGAGATTGGGGAAATTTTCTGTAATCACTTTATTGAAAATATGTTGAAGCCCACTGCTCTGGTATTCAGTTCCTTCTTCTATTCCAATTATGCACAGATTATATCTCTTGTCTTTGTCCACTAGCTCCTGGATTAGTCTGCTCCAGAGCTTTACCATTTGTTGGAGTGTGGTAATTTTCTGGTCCTTGTCGGCTGCATCATCGTCCACGAGAGAGATTCTGGCTTCAATATGGTCAATTCTTTGTGCTCTGGATTCAAGTGTGGCGTTTATGGATGCCAGAGAGCTATTTATGGTTGCCAGATCAGCTCTGATCGTGGAAATTTCTTCCTTTAAAGAGTTGTATTTTAAACCTATTTTTTTTCGTTCATTTAGTTTCTCAGGATTTTAAGGTCTTCTTTAATGGAGGTTTGCACTGTATCCATTTTTGCTTCCATTTTTTTTCTTGGCTTCCTGAATGTCCTTCAAGACTTCCATTGCAAACTCCAGGAATTGTTTTCTGATTTCATTTCTGAGGCTTTCCACCATTTCTGATATCATAGCCTCAGTTGCTTTTTTATTCTCCATCTCCTCTTTGGATTCCTGAGTAACATGGTGAAAAATACATTTTAAGCCAGTGGCCAGTGGCTCATGCTTGTTGTCATCCTAGCTACTCAGGGAGCTGAGATATGAGCATCATGGTTTGAGGCCAGCTCAAGTAGGAAACTCTTGAGACCCTTTTCTCCAATAAACTACTGAAAAAAGCCAGAATCAACAATGTGGCTCAAAGTGCTTCAAGCAAAAGAAGCTCAGGGACACAGTATAGGCCTAGAGTTCAAGTCCCAAGATTGGATAAAACATTTTGAAAAACAAAGGTTTTGTAGGGAAGCGACAAGAGAGTAAAGGGAACTCAATGTAGGAAATAATCTCTATTGAAATACAAAATCAAATTGTATTTAGAATATCAGAAAAGTCCAGAGTATAAATTAACTTGTACAGATATGACCCATTGGACTCCAAGATGGTGGACCTGGTCTTTACTGACACTGATTATTCATGCCATAGAGAATAAACCACTGGGTACAATATTGCTGTGCAAAAATCATCTCCTAATGCCACGATTACACAGGAAATTTATTACAGGACAGTCTTCTTGCTCCTTTGTGAAAGATACAGAGCAGATTGAAATGAACAAGACTCTAACTTTATTTTTTTTAATTTACAAGCTGGGCAGTGGTGGCTCCCCCTTGAAATCATAGCTACTGAGAAAGCTGAGATCTTAGGATCATGGTACAAAGCCAGCATAGGCAGGAAAGTCTCTGAGACTCATATCTCCAATAAGCCAGCACAAAGGCAGAAGTGGGGCTGTGGCTCAAGGGGCAGAGCACCAGCCTTGTGTGACAAAGCAAAGAGAAGGTGCCCAGGTGATGAGTTGAAGCCCCAGTACTGACACCAATTTGTCTGCTGTTTTTTAATTTCTATCTTTCGTGCCTAAATGCACAAATGGAAAGCAAAATAAAAACAGTTGAACAACAGCAGCAAAAAGACATTGTCTGGAACATTAGATTCATGGAGATGATAATTGTAAGAGGTTTTGAACTATACAACCTGATGATGGAGACCCCCATGCATTATTCGGGAAGAAGAGAGAACTTTATTCAGCCGAACAGCTGGCCTGCTTCTAAATACAAGGCTCATGTTGCATGCCTGATGCTGCCTTACCTAGCACATGGGGTGGGAGGTGTTTCCAGGTGGATTAGGGCATGTCCAGGCAGATTAGGGTGTGACTGAAGAGGGAGGGGTAACTGCCTCCAGGTGTGCCAATCACGTAGGTAACTGGATGGAGATTTAAAACAGTACCTTACAGTAATAACACTGAAAAAATATGCCTTTTTTATAAATTTATTTTTGTTATGTACATATATTTAATGTAACATGAATATTTGAAATGAATGAAATGAATGAAATGAATGAAAATTTATAGTAAAAATGTATAGTAAAAATTTATAGTAAAAATGAACCAAGCCTGGCACTGGTGGTTCTTGCTTGTAATCCCAGTTAATCAGGAGGCTGAGATCTGATGATCAAATTTTGAAGCCAGGCAGGCAGGAATGTCTGTGAGGGAATTATCCCCAAGAAACTCTTGAGAAAACATTCTAGAATTCTTAGAATCCTGGCTCTTTAAGAAGTCTAAGAGCTGAAGATTATTGTTCAAACCCAAACAGGGCTAAAAATCTGTGTGACCTTGGAGGATACGGAAATTAGTGTTGTGCCTCAAGTGGTAGCAATAGCCTTGAAATAAACAGCCCAGGTATAGACCTCAGGCCGCCCCAAAACCAATCCCAGTTCAGTTCAAATTAAAAAGGGAAGGAAGGAATGGAAGAAGGCCACCAGGAAAGAAAGGAGGAAGAAAGTGATGAAATAAGAAGGAAGGAAGGGAAAGAAATGCAGAGACAGAATTTCCAGAATCTCCTCCCTCAAACCCCATAACATCTAGAATCCTAGCTACACCTAAAGTCTGAAATCTGAGGATCATAGTGTTATGCCCAAGTCACAGAACCCCCCCAAGAAGACAACCAAGAGCCAGATGTTCCGAAATGCAAAAGCAAGGCTTTTATTCAAGCAGGCTGCAGCTTGGGTCTCGTCCCATTCACCGACACAGCTGTGATAGGGAGAAGGACCCTGAGGTTGAATTTCACAGGGTTTATAAAGGCAAAAAACACAAAGTTACAGCAACCAGATGTTCAAGCAAGATTAGGGATCGAGCACAATTCTGATTGGCTCACGGGTAAAAACATTCCAGGGTGGACAGAAGTTACCAAAACAGTCCTTCGGTTGTCTGGGTTGTGACAACCTGCCCGGCTACATGGAGTATTTGGCAGCCTGAGTGGGCTCACAGTGCTTGTTTATCTTTGGCCAGCATGGCCATTTCTCAGAGCTTGTGTAGGCCCAAGGTTACAGACACAGAGTAGGGCCTGGCTGACTTTAAGATAGATTTGTTTAAGGAATTTACAGCTTCAACAGTTTCAGTGCAAATGTTGTGCCAAGTCGCGAAACCACCACCAAGAAGACCACCAAGACTCAGACATTCCGAAATGCAAAAGCAAGGCAAGGCTTTATTTAAGCGAGCTGCAACTCGGGTCTCGTCCTACCCACTGACACAGCGGAGGTTAGGAGGGAGCCCCAAGCTGTGATTACACAGGGCTTACAAAGGCAAAAAACAAAGTTACAACAGTCAGGTGTTCAAGCAAGATTAGGACACAGGTACAAATCTGATTGGCTCAGGGTTCGAGGCACTCTAGGGGTGGTTAGAGTTAAGCATTCCCAGTGGTTAGAGGTCTTGACCGACTGGGCCCTAATAAGCTTGTCCTGGGTTTGCACACTGGGCCTACTTATCTCAGGTTCACGTGGTAAAGTGGGGTTCACGTGGTAAAGTGGGACCTGACTGCAAAGTCTGGAACTTCACTTCCCCCTTTTTCTTTTTGGTACCTAGGGAGCCAATCATGGCTCCATTCTGTCCATTTCAATGGTTTGCATGTCTAGGGGATGATATAGAGATAAGGCATGGGCCAATAGGGCCCAATGTAGTAACCAAAGGGCCTGTCACCATTTCTACCATTTCTCACAAGTACAGTCTCTGTACTTCTGTTTTGCATGCCTCTAGTTTATCCTGCCTCAGGTCCCTTGGTTTTAAAGGGGGGCTGATGGGTGAAGATCATCCATCTTCTGTAACTTCTTCAGGCTGACTCAGGGGCGTTGACCTTACCTAGCCCGGAACCTATAACCTTAGTCTACTTCACCAAGTGACTGCAGGATTACTGTAAACTGAAAATTAACTTTCAGCTATACAGACTTACCATTAGCTGTATAGTGTTTAGTATCCAAATGTAAGCAACAAAATAATACATAAACTTCTCAGCTGTGCTCTTAGGGTCGGGTGACTATACCCATATTCCTGAGCAAGCCCCAAACTACCTAAAATAAGGGGGTCACCTCACTTTGGAGTGAGCTGCCAAAATAACATCAACATTAGCCTGGGTAGCAGGGAAAGAAGGCAAAAAGAAAATTACAACAATATTCAGCCTAACTTTCTTTTCTTGAGGTGAAGGCAAAGCGGCTGAGTTGGGTGCTTGGAGACCTCCCATGTTCCATCATGGTAGTCGTCGTCCAGGGCAAAGGGGTCAGCTAGCCTGGCATGGAAGCAATGAACCCAAGTGGCGATGCTGTCTAGGGTCCCTTCCACTGTGGTTCTAAGGATTTGGGGTTATGCCTTCCGACGAAGACCCAGTACCCTGGTCTGAACGAATGGGGGGTAAGGACAGAAGCAGAATCATATAATGCCTTAAGTTGGCGTCACATATTCTTGTGCACAAGCTGCAATTGAGTTTACACAAAAATTCAGCATCATCCAAATCAGCAAGCAATTAGTTAAGGTCTCTTTTAGAGTCCGATTCATTCTCTCTACCTGTCCTGAACTCTGGGGTCTATAAGTACAATGCAATTTCCAATCCGTCCCCAGTGCAGCGGCTATTCCCTGACTTACTTTTGAGACGAAGGCCGGTCCGTTGTCCGACCCAATGGTGGATGGGAAGCCATACCTGGGTAGGATTTCTTCGAGGATCTTCTTAGCCACTACATTCACGATCTCATGCTTTGTTGGATAGGCTTCAACCCATCCTGAAAAGATGTCTACAAAAACTAGCAAATATTTGTAATTTCTGTGAAATCTACTTCCCAATACATGCCTGGCCTATTCCCACAGAGGCGAGCTCCTTTAGTAATCTGTTGATTGGGGGCATTGGTAAACTGACAGGCCTTGCAATTTTTAACAATATCTTCAATAAGTTGATCTCCTTGTCTAATTTTCACATTGGAGTGTAAGAGCAAGTCCTGCATTCTTTGGGTTCCCATATGAGAAACTTGGTGGATTCTCTTAAGGATCCCCTTACCCATCCCTTGAGCTGCCCTAATTCTCTTCCGTTACTGTGTCCTGGTTGCTGGGCATGTTGCTGCAGGGTTATATGATTTCCCTCTGGGTTTCAGCCCTGCTTTGATCTGACACATCTTTTCCCATGTGTTATATGTCTGTTCTCCTACTTTCTTTGACATTGAAAAAATAAAATCTGCGTGTTTGTTACCCATTGATTTTCAGCACTGCTGCTATATGACATGCATTTCAAACATTAATCATGGAGAAATCAAATAAGTTCTTGAATGTTCAATTAACCTATTTGTATTAATTTATCTAAAGAACAGAAAAAAATTTTAGTTTGAAAGATGTTGGAAGCCAGGCACCTGTGGCTCACCCTGTCATCCCAGCTACTCAGGGGGTGAGATTTGAGGATCATGGTTTGAAGCCAGCCTGGACAGGCAAATCTGTAAGGCTCTTATCTCCAGATAACCAGCAAAATACCAGACCTGGAGCTGTGGCTCAAGTAGTAGAGTGCACACCTTATGTGAAAAAGCTAGGTGACAGTGTCCAGTCTTAGAGTTCAAGCCCCAGTACTGGTACATAACCAAAAAGAAAAAGAAAAAAGAAAACCCAAACCAAACCAAACAAACAAAAAAACTTTGTTGTGATAATATGAAACAATTGCATGGCAGAGCTCTATGATTTGGTTTTCCCCCTATTTTATTTATTCTATGTTTCTGTGACTGGATTGTATCTAAGAAGCTTCTTAGTAAAGTTGGAAAATAAATAGGTTACATTTTTCCAGCCAAAAATTGAGGAATTGCCATTATTGTGGATCTAGATAGCCAAGAAAACACTCTGTTCATGAAGATTCATTCCAACAAGTTGCAGAGAGCAGCCCTAGGCTGGTTCTTCTCAGCTGGTTCTGGACCCCACTTTAAGGAGGCTCTCAGAGGACCTGCTTGGGATTCCAGAACTATTATTGAAAAGCTGTAGGTACAGTTCTATAGCTGTTCTCCCGTTACAATGTTTAAAATATGTGAAAATGCAAATGAAAGATCCAGGCATGGAAACTAATAATATTTCTGCAATTCCAGTTATTCAGGAGGCTAAGATGCGAGGATCAAGATTTGAATCCACCTCAGGCAAGAAAGCCACTGAGACAGTTAACTCTAGTTAACCAGCACAGAAACTGGAAATGGAGGTGTGTCTTAAGTGGTAAAGCACCAGCCTTGAACAAAAAAAAAGCTAAGGGATAGAGCCTAGGCCATCAGTTCAGGCCCCAATAATGGCATAAAAATCAATCAACCATTGCAAAAATAAAGTTGAAGCATAAACGATGATTTCTGCTGGAGGAGAGTCAGACAGTAGCAATAAAAGTTAGCTGAAAAATTCCAATTCCCTGTGAGCTTTTGTATCTAACATTGAACAAATTCCCACTGAAGAAAATATTCCAGAGATGGGAGTGAATAAATTGTTGCTTAATGTGGTAGACTGTTGCTGTCTATTTATGTAATTAAAATGCAAAGGAAATGCTTTTACCATTAGAAAATGTTCAGTAAATATCCATGCCTATGTATCATTTTAGAAACCTATGAATCTAGCTTATCACTACATTCTACTAAAAGTGGATCAAACAATACAGATGATATAATTTCACATATATAAGGTTTTCCCTGGCTTCAATGGCTCCCACCTGCAATCCCACCTACTCAGGAAACAGATCTGAGGTTCATGGTTCAAAACCAGCCTGATCCATGAGACTCTTATGCCTAATTAACCAGCATAAAGCCAGAAATGGAGGTGTGGCTCAAGAGGTACAGTCCCAGCCTTGAGCAGAAGAGCTCAGGGACAGCTCCCAGGTCTTGAGTTCAAGCTCCAAAGCCAACAAAACAAACTATCTTACATGAAATCAGGCCAGGTTAAACAGAACTACACATGAAATGAGGCCATGGGATGGCCATTCCTTCAAAGCACTGGGAAAGATAAAGGGCAGCCTCCTTCCAGCATTCTCCCACTCTCATCCCAGTCTGCTGTTGGGCTGGCATCACCCCATGACCTTTCTCGTGCTCAGCGTGTGACTTATTTGGTTCACAGGATGTGGTGAGATCCCTGGAGCAGCAGTTCACCCACATGATGCAGGCCAAGTTCTCTGTGCTGGTGGACGAGCTGTACAGTCCCGAGCGACTCTTACCTGAGAGGAGTGATGCCCAGATTCTCTTCATGTCCAAGTAAGTGCATGCTGGCCTGTAATCCCAGCTACCCAAGAAGCTGAGATAGAAGGATCTCGGGGTGAAGCTATTGTGGGCAGAAAAGTCTGGATGACTCTTATTTCCAATAAACCAGCAAAAGGCTGGAAATGAGGGGTGTGGTTCAACTGGTAGAGCATCTTCCTCTAGTGAAAAAAACCAGGCTATAATGGGAGACCCTGAATTCAAGTCCCAGTTCTGGCACATAAATTGTACTTGCAGCATGGTGCTGGTGGCTCATGCTTCTAGTTCTAGCTACTTAGGAAGCTGAGTAATGTTTGTGAGCCTCTTATCTCCAGTTAACCAACAAAAAAGCCAGATGTAGAGCTATAGCTCAAATAATAGAGGACTACCCTTGAGCACAAAAGCTCAGAAACACTGCTCAGGCCCAGAGTTCAAGCCCCAGGCCCAGCAAACACACACACACACACACACACACACACACACACACACACACACACAATTGCACTTGCCCTTGATAAACTCTTGCTATTAACAAATGAAAACTACTTTTTTCTATAGCTTAAGTTCCACAGATATTCGGGTTTTTTGGTTTTTTTTTTTTTGTTTGTTTGTTTTTTTGCCACTCCTGGGGCTTCAACTCAGGGAGTTGTCTCTGAACTTCTTTTGCTCAAAGCTAGTGTCCTACCACTTTATCCACAACACCATTTCTGGCTTTTTCTGTTTATGTGGTAATGAAGACTTAATCCATGACTTCATGCATGCTAGGCAAGCATTCCACCACTAAGCCACATTCCCAGCAACAGGATCAATTTTTAAAAATTATACATTATTTTGTTTTCTTCTCAAGGCATGTCCCACAGGGTGGTATGAAAAACTCTTTTCTTTTTCTTTATTTCTTTTTTCTTTTTTGCCTGTCCTCAGGCTTGAACTCAGGACCTGGGCGTTTCCCCTGAGCTTTTTCACTGAAGGCTGGCATGCTATACCACTTGAGCCACAACTCCACTTCCTGCTTTTTTCTGGTTAATTGGAATGAGTTCCGTGGATTTTCCTGCCTGGGCTGGGTCTGACTGTGCTGGACCTTGAACTCGGGCCTGGGTGACATCCCTTTGAGCTTTTGTGTTCAAGGCTGGGGCTCTACCACTTGAGCTACAGCACCACTTCTGGCTTTTTGGTGGTTAATTGGAGATCAGAGTCACAAACTTTGCTGCCCAGCCTGGTTTTGAACCACAATCCTCAGATCTTAGCCTCCCGAGTAGCTCAGATTGTCTTTTTTTAAATAAAATTGCTTGGCTAATTATTATTTTTACTCCATCTAAAATGTCTCCTGCCTTCTCTTTCCAAAGACATGGTCAAAGTTGCCTTACAAACAAAAAAACCACCCTTTTACTTCAGTGGGGCTCTATGTTCCCCCAAATTAAAATCAACAGATTTTCTTCTTTAAGAGTTGAGAAGGCATATGGAGGAAATTCTTTTCTGGAGCTGGAGCAAAAGTCATCTGCTTTATTAGGTTTTTGGTTCCCATATTGTTAGCTGTTGTTTTCCAATTGTTTTCCTAAATATTCATCTCAGATCTTGACTTGCAAACAAGTTGTTCTTTTTGTGCTGGCACCATACTAGGATTTGAACTCAAGGCCTTGTGTTCTCTTACTTAGCTTTTGTGCTCAAGGTTGGAGTTCTACTTCTTGAACCACATCTCCTTACAGCTTTTTCCTGGTTAATTGCACATAAGCCATCACCTACACTGTCCTGCCTGGGCTGGGTTTGAACCAGGATCCTCAGATATTAGCCTCCTGAGTAGGTGGGATTCCAGACATGAGCAACAAGTGCCCAGCTTTCTGTTTGTCTGGTTTTATTTCTTTCTACTGGAATTTTTCTTTTACTCAACTAAACCTGTTGCTGGTGGAAAAATTCTTTGGTATTAATTTTGGAAAGGAAACCTGACTCCTTTCAGCCTTTGGAAGTACCTCATGATGACATATAAGTCCAACTTCCCTACGTACCTCTTTGATTTGTGCCCCAGGTAGATAATGATGCTATCTTTCTATCAACTGGATTGTAATTTTGAACTGAACTCTGACTAGCTACAATATTCTGGCATGCTGGCTACTGGATCATGCCTGTCATCTTTGCTACTTGAGGAACTGAGCTCTATGGATTGCAGTTCAAAGCTAACCCAGGCAGGAATATCAGAGAGGTGAGCCACCAGCCCCAGCACATAGGACTTCTGCAGGGCATGGAAAGGACTCTTGTTTTTCCCAATCTAGATCACAGCAATTAAAAAGCTTTTATCTATTTAGTCAGTCATGGAGTTTGAAATCAGGGCCTTGGTGCTGTCCCTGAACTTTTTCTCTCAAGTTTAGAACTCTACCACTTTCAGTCATAGAGCCACTTCCTGTTTTCTGCTGGTTTACTGGAGATAAGAGTCTCACAGAATGGAGCTATGACTCAAGTGGGAAATTGCCAGCTTTAAGCAAAAAAGCTAAGGAAGAGTGCCCAGAACCTGATTTCAAGACCCATTACCAGCACACACACACACACACACACACACACACACACACACACACACACACACACACACATTTGTTTTGATTACAGGCTCGATCCTCAAGTAGTGCTGAGGTTTTGTTAGTGCAAATCACACAGTAACATGAAACACACTTGATTTCATGGTGGCATGGATGGGGAAGAATGGCTCCCTGATGCCACGTTTTTGCTTGTGTTTTTGTGTCAGTATTGCAGTTTGAACTCAGAGGCTATTGGTCTTGATTAGCTTTTCCACTCAAGGCTTGCAGTCTACCATTTGAACTACAGCTCCACTTCTGGCTTTTTGCTGGTTCTTTGGGAATAAGTGTTTCACAGATTTACCTGGGCTGGCTTCAAAGTAGGATCCTCATATCTCAGCCTCCTGAGTCACTAGAATTACTAGCATGTGTCATGAACACTGAACTAATCTTGTAACCCTTATGAGTCTTTAAAAAATTCGGTTATTGGGCTGGGAATTTGGCCTAGTGGTGAAATGCTCGCCTCGTATACATGAAGCCCTGGGTTCAAATCCTCAACACCACATATATAGAAAGAGCCGGAAGTGGCACTGTGGCTCAAGTGGTAGTGTGCTAGCCTTGAGCGGAAAAGAGCCAGGGACAGTGCTTAGGCCCTGAGTTCAAGCCCCCAGACTGGCAAAAAAAAATTCAGTGGTTAGAATACCTGCAATGCTTGCTACTCAGAAGGCTGGGATCTGAGGGTCGCAATTTGAGGCCAGAATTTTCAATGAACCAGCAAGAAGCCAGCAGTTTTGAGAGAGAGAGAGAGAGAGAGAGAGAGAGAGAGAGAGAGAGAGAGAGAGAGAGAGAGAGAGAGGGCAAAGCTCAGGGACAGCATCAGGGCCCTGAGTTCAGGTCCCCGGCATGGCACACACCCAAAAGCCTCTCAGTTCGGAAATCTGAGTCTGCCTATTTTAATTTTCAGTAAGAGACCCAGGGCACTCTCAACATTAATGGACTTAATTCTTCAATCAAATGACATAGTCTCATAAGTTGGATCAAAATTCAAGATCCATCTTTCTGCTGCCTGCAAGAGACACATCTATCCAGCAAAAGTAAACATCTTCTTAAAGTGAAAGGCTGGAATAAAATCTCCCAAGCAAATGGCCCCCATAAGCAGGCTGGAGTTGCAATCCTCACATCAGATAAAATTGACTTCAAACTAAATATGGTAAGAAGAGACAAAGAAGGTTACTACATACTAATAAAAGGATCTCTCCTACTGGAGGATATAACCATCTTAAATATCTACACACCAAGTTCAAGAGCACCCAACTTCATCAAACAAACAAAACTGACTCTAAAAACACTCATAGAACCAAACATATTGATAGTTGGGGATGTTAACTCCACTGTTACCTCTGGATAGATCAAAATGCCAAAAACTGAACAAAGAAACCACAGAACTAAACAACTGCTTAGATCAACCAGACTTAAGCGACATATAAAGAATATTCCATCCAGCAACAACAGAATACACATTCTTTTCTACAGCACATGGAACATTTTCCAAAATAGATCACATCTTAGGGCACAAAGAAAATCTGTACAAATTCAAAAGCATCAAAATCATTCCTTGCATACTCTCAGACCACAATGGAGTAGAATTAGAGCTCAAATCAAACAGACACTACAGAAAATCCTACAATTCATGGAGACTAAACAACACACTGCTTAACCATCAGTGGGTCATTGAAGAAATTAGAACAGAAATTCAAATGTGTATGGAATTCAACCAAGATGAGTACACAACCTAGCAGCTCTTTGGGACACAGCAAAGGCAGTACTCAGGGGAAAATTTGTATCTCTGCGTGCCTACACCAACAAGCTGGAGAAAAAGCAACTCAACAACTTAAGGAAGCACCTTAAGCTCCTCGAAAGAGAACAATTAGCCAAACCCCAAGTCAATAGATGGAAGCAAATAATTAAAATCAAATCAGAATTAAATAAATTAGAGATAAAAAATTTGAAAGAATCAACAAAAGAAAGAGTTGGTTCTTGGGGCTGGGATATGGCCTAGTGGAAAGAGTTCTTGCCTCGTATACATGAGGCCCTGGGTTCATTTCCCCAGCACCACATATAAAGAAAACGGCCATAAGTGGTGCTGTGGCTCAAGTGACAGAGTGCTAGCCTTGAGCAAAAAGAAGCCAGGGACAGTGCTCAGGCCCTGAGTCCAAGCCCCAGGACTGCCCCCCCCCCCAAAAATGAGTTGGTTCTTTGAAAAAATTAACAATATAGACAGACCCCTAGCAAACATGACCAAACAACAAAGGAAGCACACCCAAATAAACAAGATCAGAGATGAAACAGGTAACATCACTACAGAAAAAACCAAATTCCAGAGCACAATAAGGGACTATTTTGCAAACCCTTATGCCAGCAAATTCGAGGACCTGGAAGAAATGGATGATTTCCTAGAAAAAATTGATATACCCAAACTCAACCATGAAGATTTTAACCTTCTAAACAGACCCATATCCATCATGGAAATAGAAACAGCAATAGGTGATCTCCCATCCAAGAAAAGCCCAGGTCGAGACACATTCATAGCAGAATTCTTCAAAACAGAACTCACACCAATATTTCTGAAACTCTTCAATGAAATTGAAAGAGAAAGTTCACTACCAGACACATTCTATGAAGCCAGTATAACCCTGATCCCAAAACCAGGCAGGGACTAATCACGGAAAGAGGACTATAGACCGATTTCCCTGATAAACATAGATGCAAAAATTCTCAACAAAATTCTGTCCAATGGACTTCAACAGGTCATCAAAAAAATCATACACCATGATCAAACTGGATCATCCCAGGGGTGCTAAGTTGGTTCAATATACTCGTCAATTAATGTAATCCAACACATCAACCGAAGCAAGGTAAAGAACCACATGGTTATATCTCTGGATGTACCCATTTATGGTAAAAGCCCTGAAAAAATTGGGATTCCAGGGAACACTCCTGAATATAATAAAGGCAGTTTATAAACAACAGCAAGCATAATTCTAAATGGTGAAAAGCTAAAGTCATTCCCTTTAAAATCAGGAGCAAGACAAGGATTTCTGCTCCCTCCCCTCCTCTTCAACATAGTACTAGACTTCCTAGCCAGAGAAATTAGGCAAGAAGAAAATATAAAGGAGATCCAAATAGGAGAAGATGAAGTTAAACTTTCTCTCTTCACAGATGACATGATCCTATACCTAAAGAACCCCATAGTCTCTACTCCCAAGCTGATCCAAAACTTTGGCAAAGAAGCAGGATATAAAATAAACCCTCAAAAATCAATGGCCTTGCTATATGCTGATGACCCAAAGACCGAGGCTGAAATCAGGAAAGCAACTCCATTTGAAATAGCCTCAAAAAACATAAAATACCTAGGAATAACCTTAACCAAAGAAGAGAAAGACCTCTATTAGGAGAACATTAAAAACATGATAAACTAAATTAAGGCAGAACAAAGGAAATAGAAAAACCTCCCATGCTCCTGGATTGGGAGGATTAATATAATCAAACTGGCAATATTGCCAAAGGCTGTCTACAAATTCAATGCAAAACCATTAATATCCCAACACCATTTATTAATGAAATAGAGGAAGCAATCCAGAAATTCATATGGAACAAAAAAAGACCCCAAGGAGCAAAAACAATCATGAGCAGAAAGAAGAGTGCTGGAGGAATTACAATACCCAACTTCAAGCTGTATTATAAAGCTATAGTAATAACCATCTTGTTTTTTGGGGGGTGGGGAGGCAGTACTGCGGCTTGGACTCAGGTCCTGATTACTGTCCCTGGCTTCTTTTTGTTTAAGGCTAGCACTCTGTCACTTGAGCCACAGCACCATCTCTGGCCTCTTCTATGTATGTTGTGATGAGGAATCAAACCCAGGGCTTCATGTATAAGAGGCAAGCACACTTGCCACTAGGCCATATTCCCAGCCAAGCTATAGTAATAAAAACAGCTTGGTATTGGCACCGGAACAGGTCTGAAAACCAACGGAACAGAATTGAAGACCTAGAAATGAAACCACAGAACTATGCCTACTTAATCTTTGATAAAGGAGCTAAAAAATATCATGGACGAAAGATATCCTTTTTAACAAATGGTGCTGGCAAAACTAGTTCAACAACTGCAACAAACTAAAACTAGATCCTTATATGTCACCCTGCACCAAAATCAATTCCAAATGGATCAAAGACATCGAAATTAAAACAGATACCCTGAAAACACTAAAAGAAGAAGTAGGAGACACATTAGGGTTCCTTTGCACAGGACGGAACTTCCTTAACAAAGACCCAGAAATGCTGCAAAGCAAAGAAAGGATAGACAAATGGGACTATACGAAACCACAGAGCTTCTGCCGGGCAAAGGACATAGCTAGCAAGATAAACAGAAAGCCCACAAATTTGGAAAAGATCTTTACCGGTCATACAATGGACAAAGGCCTCATATCTAAAATATATGCAGAACTAAAAAAATTACATTCCTCCAAAACAAAACTGCAAAGAACCAACAGACCCCTCAACAAGTGGGCTAACGACTTAAAAAGAGACTTCTCTGATGAGGAAATGAGACATATGAAAAAGTGCTCTACACCACTGGCCATAAAAGAAATGCAAATCAAAACAATATTGAAATTCCATCTCAACCCAGTAAGAATGTCCTTTATCAAGAAAACAAACAACAACAAATATTGGAGGGGATGTGGCCAAAAGGGAACCCTACTTCATTGTTGATGGAAATGTAACCTGGTTCAGCCACTCTGGCAAGTACTATGGAGATTCCTGAGAAGGCTAAACATAGAGCTCCCCTATGACCCAGCAGCCCCACTTTCGGGCATCTACACAAAAGACCACAAACAAGAACACACTAAAGCCACCAGCACAACAATATTCATCGCAGCACAATTTGTCATAGCTAAAATATGGAACCAACCCAGATGCCCCTCATTATACAAATGGATGAGAAAAATGTGGTACATATACACAATTGAATTTTATGCTCTATCAGAAAGAATCGCATTGCCCCATTTATAAGGAAATGGAAGGACTTTGAAAAAAATTATACTAAGTAAAGTGAGCCAGACCCAAAGAAACTTGGACTTTATGGTCTCCCTCATAGGGAATAATTACCACAGGTTTAGGCTAGTCACATCAGAGGATCACAAGAGCCCAATAGCTATGCCTCTATGAATGTATAAGATGATGGTAAGTAAAATGAACTCCATGTTATGGAAACGACTGTTATTTCACTGTTGTAATTACTTTCAACATGCCATGTGAAACCTTACTTTTTTGTTGATGATCCTCTTGTATTCCATTCCTGTGGTTGTTCCTGCACTATCACTGTATCTTACCTGAGTACACTGGAAACTGTATATACTGGAATTAGAACTAGGAAAGTGAAAGGAAATACCAAGATTGAGAGACACAGGATAAAAAGACAAATGACTGCAAATGCAATACTTGCAAAACTGTTTGGTGTAAACCAACTGAACAACTCATGGGGGGATTGGCAGAGGGGAAGGGAGAGGGGGAAATGAGGAAGGTGGTAACAAACAGTACAAGAACTATATCCAATGCCTAATGTATGAAACTGTAACCTCTCTGTACATCACGTTGACAATAGATTTTTTTTTTTTAAAAAAAAGGGGAGAGAGAGATCCAGGGCTCCATTTGAAAGAGGGAATGAAAGGGCAGTTAAAGGAGGCTTCCCCTGCAACCTCCAAAACCTACTGCCTGTACTGGACACAAATGGACCCGGAGATGGATCTCCCATTTGCGGGGCCAGAGCCAGGCTACACAGAGAAGTCCATGGAGGAGAACCCCATGAGCCCCACCGTGGCCATCATGCAGCCCATCCTGAGGTTCCTGAAGCTGCTGTGTGAGAACCACAAAAGCAAGCGGCAGGTATGCCAGCCATGGCACTGGGTGAGAGCGCCTGAGGGCATCCTGTAGTCAGGTCATACAATGGACAACTCAGGCAGACCAGAGGGGTTCTGGGAGGCGGGGAGGAGATGGTGTGAGAGGCTGTCCACCAGAAAGGGATACAACTAGAACTCAATCTCTGTCTACATTAGAAAAGCAGGAAACTGGTTCTTCCCACTTTGTCTACATCCCAAAACTTCTCAGCCTCCCTGAACACCACTTACTTATAAAAATAAATATTCATATTCAGGCACGGTGGGAAAAGGGCAGAGCTGCCGTAACTAAGGCATTTCTTGGTTTTACAATCCGGCTCATATATTAATACTATTTTTTTTCTAGTGATTGTCAAGCCCTTTACCACCTGCTGTCTCCTGTCCATTTCTCCTCTAGCACCATTGGGATGCAGCGTCTTGCTTTTTTTTCTGGGCAGCTGGACTGTGATCCTCCTATTTACACAAACCCAGGCACTGGGCCCCTTGAGCTATGTCTCCCATCTCTTTTCACTCTATTTCTTTTATATGATATTTAAAATTGTTATTAGAAAAGCGATATACACAGGGTCCCAGTTATTTTTCAGATATGGAGTGAAGAGTCTCCCAAATTTGAACCGACATCCTCCTATTTCAAGTTTCTTGAGTGGCTAGCATTAGAGGCACAAGCCACTAGTACAGGAATCTTTTTGAGTTATAGTAAAACACACCTGGAAAATTCTGAATAGCTATCACAGTGGTTGTTAGTTGGTTGGCTGGTTTTATTTTAACTCCTTGTATGTATTATCTTTTCACTCCCCAGAACTCCTTGAGGAATCAGAGGAACAGGACCAATTACAACCTTGTCTGCAAGACACTACAGTTTCTGGACTGCATTTGTGGCAGCACCATAGGCATCCTAAAACTTTGGGGGCTCTACATCAATGAGTAGAATATGGCACTGGTCAACCAGCCTCTGGAGAGCCTGACTGAGTATTGCCAGGGCCTGTGCTGTGAAAACCAGGTTAGCACAGAATCAGTTCTTCATGTTGGCATGGCATGCATCACAAGCAGTGTGGCAGGGGAGGAAGGGCAGGGAAGGGGAGGGTAGAGAAGGGGAGGAGGGAGGCCCACCTTCATGTACATTCAAACAACTTCTTCTTCTTCTTCTTCTTCTTCTTCTTCTTCTTCTTCTTCTTCTTCTTCTTCTTCTTCTTCTTCTTCTTCTTCTTCTTCTTCTTCTTCTTTTCCAGACATTTTTACTTACCTCCCTCCTCCCCCAAACATACAAAGACTGAGTTATGCTACTCAGGAGGCTGAGATGTGAGGATTAAGTTTTCAGGCCAGCCCAGGCAGGAAAGTCCACAAGATTCTCTATGTCCACTGAACCATCAAAAATCAGAAAGTGGCGATGTGTGGCTCCAAGTGGTAAAGCACCAGTCTCGAGTGAAGAAGCTAAGAGAAGACCATGAGGCCCTGTGTTCAAGTCCCAGGGCCAGCCCCCAAATCTGCCATCTTCTTTTTCTATTTCATCATAAAATATATCCTAGGAAACTGTTTATGATAAAAATCAGTTTCTGAAAAAGAATTTTTTTTAAGAAAAGAGTAAAATACATTTCATAGTCAATGCTCAGTTTTCATCTGTGTGTGAATCTCTCCAAGATTTCTGGAATCCATTTATTTCCCTTGGCTGCAGTGGAAAGAGTAAAGCATATGAGTTCTCTCTGGCATAGGAAATGTAGTAGGTAGATACCATTGGTCTTAGTATGCTACTATATACATAAGGCTCAGGGATTAAATGCTTCAGCCTGCAGGAGACTCAATAAATTGCAGATCTATCCTTCAAACTAAGGATTTTCAATTGGAGAGAGGCACAGAGTTTAATTCTGTTTATTAGAATGTGAGATTCTGATTCCATGTCGTCATCATCATCATTACTATTATTATTATTATTATCTTTAAGTATTTGTGTCAAGGGGTTTCAATCCCACACATCACTTTGTGAATACAATGCATCTTGAACAATGCCACCCCCTTTTCATAATTCCCTCTCCTTTTTGTGCCAGCACTGGGGTATGAACTCAAGGCCGCCTATTTGTCTTTGGATTTTCTTACAAGGCTATTTACTCTACCCATTTTGCCATAGCCCCAATTCTCCAAGCCGCCCCCTATTACAGTGGGTCAGGGAGAGGAAGGAATGAATCCAACTGTGTTCAAAGAAACTGCAACTTTTGCCTTTCTCCATCATTGAAATCCAGAAGGTTTGTTGTGAGGTTGGACTCCATCAAGGAACTGGTGGCAACTGATTTCTCATGTAAAGGAACCATGAAATGATATTCTGATTACCTGGGCCAGACAAAGAACCTCCTCAACATTGCCAACATGTGCGCTGACTTCTTCACTTCCAGTCTAAAGGATTTCTGTTATTCCTGCCTATTTTGGGGCAAATCTGGGGCAGCTGCAAAATCTCTAGGATCTCCATGTGCATGATGTCTTCATTCTTCATGGACAGCTGCCCACCCTCCTCAGTATGAGGATGCTTTTGAAGACCTTGTCTTTGAGTTCATGTCCTCTGAAGGAAGCCCACATGAGATCTTTGTCCCAGTGTCTCTGCACCAGGCAGCTCATGTACCCACATCTGAGGATTGTGTTCCTGGGATGCTTCAGTGCTGAGCCCTTGCAAGCTCTGCTGGAGCAAGTGGCTAGCATCCTGGGAACCCTGGCCCTGCGGGACTGAGACATCAGCAATGCCCAGCTCTCTGCCATCATGCCTGCCCAGAGCCAGTGCTCCCAGCTCAGCTTCTTCAGTTTCTATGGAACTCCATCTGCATGTCCCTACTGAAGAACTTCCTGAGACACAAGGCCAAGATGGGCCATTTAAGCTAAGGGATCCATCCTGCCCCCTGGCGAGCTACCACCCTCCCAATTAGTGCCTAGGGATCATGGACACTGTGAGATTTTCCCAGTGTTGGGCTCGGTTGATGCTGGCATTGAGAGCCACAGGGCCAAGTCACAAAGCCCAGATCTGTGCTGATTTCTGTCATTGCCACAAAAAGTGCCAGTTCTATGGCCTTTGGACCTTTGGCTCCAGTGGTCACACTGGAGTGTCTCCATGGCCCTTCTGCTTTGCCTGGACAATTGGACACATTCTCCTGGGCACTATTCTGTGCACTAAGAAATGAAAGCTGCAGGCTGGGAAGGTAGCTTAGCAATAGAGTGCTGGCCTAGCATGCATGAAGCCCTGGGTTTGATTCCTCAGCAATACATCCACAGAAAAACCATGAAGTGGTGCTGTTGCGTAAGTGGTAGAGTGCTAGCCTTGAGCAAAGCAAAAGAAGCACATTAACAGTGCCCAAGCACTGAGTCAAGCCCCAGGACTTGCAAAAAAAAGGGGAAAAAGAAACAGAAATGAAAGCAGGGACATAACAGCATTCTCCAGGGGTACAGACCCCAGCATTCAATGTGAGTAGAGGATTCAGGGCCTCTTGTCTTGAGCTTTTCAGTTCAGTCATCACTATAGTATCCTAGGAGATTCCTGGCAGTTTGGGGGTACATATGTCCCAAGCATGCACCATCGGGAGTATAGAGTGCATTAAGCCTGGAAAGAACCGAAGTCTTGGGGAAGTCCCTGGCTATCTATTAATTAGTATATCAGTCAATCAATAAAATCATTCTAAAAAGAAGAAACGGAAAGAATTAGTAGCAAGATGTAATTTCGCAGTGCCAAAGTGTAAAGGTTTCTCAGAGAGTGACATGGTTCAGGCATAAGCGAGTTCATTTGGGAGAGCCAGAGGTCTGGTCACCAACTGAAACAGTGAGATGGATTTTAGAGGGCAGGGTGGGGAGGAGGTGTAGCTGCAAGTGATGTGGAAGTGACCTCAACCTGGGGTGCCCCCATGTACACTAACTACCTGGGTTAAAGGTGCTGGAGAGGGACCGGCTCTCCCTCAGGGAAAACAAAGGGGAAGCACCTGCATACAGTTTCCCACAGAGAGGAAAGAAGACCAGGGGCCATTCCTTCCCACCTCACCCCAGCAGACTTCACATACAAAGGGATGCGATGCTCTGTGGCTACTCCCTGCTGGCCAGGAGATCCACATTAGGGGTAGAATGCATAGATGTGGTTTGGTCCAAGAGAAGGCAACAATAACAATTCCTGGGTGTTGAACACATGTATGTGTCCTCAGCTGAAATCTGAACAAAAATCTTAAGGAGGCAGGGGTTGAGAAATAAGACAAAACATTATTTAGAGGGAACACAAACACAGGAAAGGGCAGCTATCCATTCAGGGTGGAAGGTTAAAAAATTGGATGGCATGGCTAGTTCCTCTCTCATGCAGTTATGTGCTCCTGGGTCTGTGGATCATGTTTAGAATAAAATGTCATGGATTTGTTCAACATACCGAAGACTTTGACAATGATGACCGTTCCTAGTCATAACTGTGCTGAAGATCATGTTTCTCAGTTATACTCATTAGAAGATCATGCTGTGTGTGTGTGTGTGTGTGTGTGTGTGTGTGTGTGTGTGTGTGTGTATGTGTGTGTGTGTGTGTAGGGTCTGGCTTGAACTCAGGGCCTGGGCACCGTCCTTGAGCTTCATTTACTCAAGCTAGCTACTCTGTCAGTTGAGCCACAGCACCTCTTCCAGTTTTCTGGTGGTTCGTTGGATATAAGAGTCTCACAGAGTCCTGCCTGTGCTGACTTTGAACCATGATCCTCATATCCCATCCTATTAAATAGAATTATAGGTGTGAATCACTGGCATCTGGCTTTATTATTTTTTAACCTTAGAAAATTACTAAAAATAATATCTAAATTTTATTCCTGCCCTCCTCCAAAGATCAGCATTTGTATTTGAGATCAGTCACTCCATATCTTTTCCTAGAGCTGGAGATGATGGTGTTCTAAGCTCAGAGGCCTCAGAGCTTCATTTATAAGAGCAGATGAACCCACACCTAAAATCCCCTGTTACCACGTTCCTGCCAAGTAGTAGCAAATGTTTGCACTTCTGCTGAAAATATTCACCTCACAAATAATAGAGATAAATATAAATACTACTAGACTCAGGCCTAGTCCTGGAGAGTCTTCCATAAGTAATGGCCTCTCCTCCCTATGAGAAAGGGCACATGGTGAAGGGCAAAGGAGCCAGGGGCAGGCAACACCCCAGGACATCCTAACATCTTCAGGGGTGTAGAAACAGACTTCAGACTAAACTGGGAGAATGTGGAGGCCGGGGTGACCATGTCCCAGGCTCCAGGGGAAGCCTGGTTGACCTTGAGGACCATTAGGTCCTTGGAGATCTGGAAGAGAAAGGAGTGGGAGCAAGAAGAGGTCCGAGTGGGGGTTGCTCACTGTAATATACTCACAAGGCCTTTCCCTGGTGTATGTGGCCTTGCCTGCCAAAGGAGATGCTTCTGGAACCTTCTGGTGCATTTTGAAGTGAGATGGCAGAGGGGCTGCAGTGAAGAACAGCTCAGGTCTTGGGAAGAAGCCATCCCTCCTCAGCAGCCTCTGACACCAAGCCTGTTTCTGCTTTAGGAGAAGAACTTGGACTGGTTTCCCCAGATGTATGATATGTCACTAGCACTGAGGGCGATGAGGAGCAGGAGCCTGCAGGAGAAGCTGGAGACCACCATGGCTCTGGCCAGGCAGCTGTCCAGGCAGCTAGCCAAGCTCAAGGAGCAGGTGAGGGATGTGGCCTGGGCAGAAGGGCGGGCCCTTGGGTGTGGAGTGAGTTGAGGAGCTTGTGTGGAGGGCGGGGCCTCAGGTGAGGAGTGGAGGAGGAACCTTGCTGAGAAACTTAGTCTCCCCAGGGGAATGTGGGGTGTGGCCTCAGGTATGGAGCGAGGGGCGGGACTTCTGTGGAGGGGAGGGGCATTCACCACTGTGAGTTAGGGTCTCTGGAGACCTGGGGAGCTTCCAGCTCATCTCTGAAGATTCTCAATCCAAGTAAAGAAACTACTGGGTTCCAGTGACGGATGCCTGGAATCCTAGCTACTCCAAGGCTGTGAGCATGGTGGTACAAAGCCAGCCAAGACAGTCCTCCAGTTCAGCTCAGAGAAAGCCAGAAGCAGAGTTGTAGCTTGAGGGGGAGAAAGTAGGTCTTTAGCACCTGAGCTAAGAGACAGCCTCTGGGTTCTGAACCCCCTTTGTCTTTCCCTCCCTAGATGACAGAACGGAGGAAGAACAAGCTGAAGCTGGGCTTACTGGGCTTCAAAATCCCCCATGTGAACCACCCACACTCCCACACTGATGCAGGGCACCGGAGCCTGGCCTGTCACTGGGGTCCCTTCTCCTTTCTGAGGACTTGAGACAAGGCTCTGAGCAGTGGCGCAGCCCCAGGAGCAGTCGGTAACCGGCTTTGAGGATCAGCTGCTGAGAGGACAAACAATAAAACACACCACCTGGTCCCCATGCAAGTGGGTGCACCCTGCTCACCGAGGGGCTTGGACTGGAGGAAATACCTTCGGCCAACTCTGTGGGTCTATGTCTTGTCTTAAACACAGACTACATAGAGTGGATGGAGTTTCTCTCTCTTCAATGTGGTTGGGGGAAGGTGCTTTGCTGGCCACATTTTGCTAAAGCAAATAACTGGATGGATTAGAAATGAGATCTGCAGAGAACGTTTTCATGGCAGTCAGGTGTTGGTGGCTCATACCTGTCATCTCAGCTACTCAGGAGGCTGAGATCAGTGGATTGAGGCACAAAGCCATCTTGGGCAAACAAAATCCATTAGATCCATACTCCTGTAAGGGCTAACCTGAGAACCTGAGTCACTAATTATAAGTTTTAGTGTTAAAATTATAACAGCTTCTAAACCTTGTTGATGATTCCATGCTAGAGCGCTGAATCCCCACCTGTGAGACTAGTTTCTTGTGGTTTGACATGTAAAAATATAGAAAGCCCTTGTTCCCCTCTGTATCTAGGTAGCAACCATGGTAAGAGACAGTAAAAAAAATGATCATAGTAATGGACAATAGAACTAACCATAATAGTAATAGAAATGCTGTGGTAACTGTTGGGTTGGTTTACTTATGATTGAGTACTGGATTGGTTTAGCCAGATCAAGCTTGCTTAGTAGTAATGGGAAAACATGGTAGCAATTGTTAAAATAAAGTTGGTACTAGGTTAGCCTGACCACAAAATTCTGCTTCTGTAAATGGCTTGCTTAACCCATTTGTGACTTGCTCTACTCCCTATATTAACCCCCTGCATCTGTGCTACATGACCACCTGTTGTCAGTTCCTGATTTGAAGGCCATTTCATGTTATCTAAGCCAAATAGACCCATTTGTCCAACCTTTCTTTGATTTGTAGCCATTCTGGGTCATTGTTAAGAAAGTTCTGTCCTGCGCCAAGGAGCCCAAGTGTTTCTCCTACTCCTTCCTTTAGTGTTTTCAGGGTGTCTGTTTTGATTTCGAGGTCTTTAGTCCATTTGGAATTGATTTTGGTGCAGGGTGATATATAAGGATCTAGTTTTAGTTTGTTGCATGTGTTGAGCCAGTATTGCCAGCACAATTTGTTAAAGAGGCTATCTTTCTTCCAAACTATTGTTTTAGCTCCTTTATCAAAGATTAAGTAGGCGTAGTTCTGTGGGTTCATTTCTGGGTCTTCAATTCTGTTCCATTGGTCTTCAGGCCTGTTCTGGTGCCAATACCAAGCTGTTTTTATTACTATAGCTTTATAATACAGCTTGAAGTTGGGTATTATAATTTCTCCAGCACTGTTCTTTCTGCTTAGGATTGTTTTTGCTATTCTAGGTCTTTTATTGTTCCATATGCATTTCTGGATTGCTTCCTCTATTTCATTAAGAAATGGTGTTGGGATATTAATGCATATTGCATTGAATTTGTAGATATCCTTTGGCAATATTGTCATTTTGATTATATTAATCCTCCCAATCCAGGAGCATGGGAGGTTTTTCAATTTCCTTAGTTCTGACGTAATTTCAGTTTTCAAGCTTTTAAAGTCCTCTTCAAAGAGGTCTTTCACTTCTTTGGTTAAGGTTATTCCTAGGTATTTTATGTTTTTGGGGGCTATTGCAAAAGGAGTTGCTTTCCTGATTTCAGCCTCGGTCTTCGGGTCATTAGCATAGAGAAAAGCCGTTGATATTTGAGGGTTTATTTGATATCCTGCAACTATGCCAAAGTTTTGGATCAGCTCTAGTAGCTTGGGGGTAGAGTTTATGGGATTCTCTAGGTATAGAATCATGTCATCTGCGAAGACAGAAAGTTTTTTTTTTTATTAATTGAACATAAATTATTTTACAAGATGTTGTGCAAAAAGGGTGCAGTTACATAGTAGGGCAGTGTGTACATTTCTTGTGATATCTTACGACCTGTTTTTCTATCCCTTGTCTAGGTCAGGTAGACATATATGCAATATACAATGTATCAAGAACATATACAGTATTCACAGACTTGGTCTCTACTGTCTTTCCGTCTCCCTTTGTTAACAGTCATATATCAGGGAGATCATGCCCCTTTGTTTTCTGTGTTCTAGGCTTGTCTCACTCAACATTATTTGTTCGAGTTCTGACCATTTCCCTGCGAATAACAATATTTCACCATTCCTAATCGCTATGTAGTATTCCATTGTGTATAAGTACCATATTTTTTGGATCCATTCGTCTGTGGAGGGGCATCTGGGTTGTTTCCATATTTTGGCTATTGTGAATTGTGCCGCGATAAACATGGAAGTACAAATGTCTTTTTGATATCTTGGGTTTTGCTGTTTAGGATAGATGCCTAGGAGTGGTATGGCTGGGTCATAGGTTAGGTCTATATTGATCTTTTTGAGAAACCTCCATACTGTTCTCCAAAGTGGTTGTACTAATTTGCACTCTCACCAAAAATGGAGAAGGGTTCCTCTTTCCCCACAGCCCCTCCAGCATTTGTTGTTGCCTGAGTTCAGAGTATAGGCCATTCTAACTAGAGTGAGGTGGTATCTCAGGGTTGTTTTTATTTGCATTTCCGTTACTAGCAGGGATGTTGAGCATTTCCTCATGTGTTTCTTTGCCATTTTTATATCTTCTCTTGTGAAGTCTCTCTTTAGCACTTTTGCCCATTTCCTAATCGGTTTATTGGGTTTAGAGGGGCTTAGTTTTTTTAGTTCTCTCTAGATGACCGATATCAGGCCTTTGTCTGTTGCTGTGCTGGTAAATTCCTTTCCCATATCGTTGGCTGTCTTTCTATTTTGGTGGCTATGATCTTAGCTGTGCAGAAACTTTTTAATTTGTAGTAGTCCCATTTGTCGAGTCTTTCCCCGATTTGTTGTGCCCCTGGGACTCTATTCAGGAAGTTCCTTCCTGTGCCTATAAGTTCTAGCGTCTTTCCTATTCTGTCTTTCAGTAGTTTCAAGGATTCAGGTCTGATATTGAGGTCCTTGATCCATTTTGAGTTGATCTTGGTGCATGGTGATAGGCTTGGGTCTACTTTGAGTTTTCTGCATATGGATGCCCAGTTCTCCCAGCACCAGTAGTTGAAGAGGCTATGTTTATTCCATTGTATGTCTTTAGCTCCTTTGTCGAATATCAGTTGGCTGTAAGAGTGCAGTTTTATTTTTGGGTCTTCAATTCTAATCCATTGGCATTCCGATCTGTTTTTATACCAATACCATGCTGTTTTTGTTAAGATTGCCTTGTAGTAGAGCTTGAAGTCTGGTATTGTTATACCTCCTGCACTATTTTTTTTTTTTTTTTTTTTTTGCCTAGAATTGCTTTGGCTCTTCTAGGTTTTTTGCTGTTCCATATGAATTTGTGGATTGGTTTCTCTATTTCAGTGAAGAATGTGGCTGGGATTTTGATAGGTATTGCATTGAATTTGTATAACAATTTGGGCAATATGGCCATTTTCACTATATTAATTCTGCCTACCCATGAGCATGGGAGGTCTTTCCATCTCCTTGTGTCTTCTTTGATTTCCCTTATTAGATTTTTGTAGTCTTCATTAAATAGGTCCGTCACGTCCTTGGTTAAGTTGATCCCTAGGTACTTTATTCTTTTTCTGGCTACTGTAAATGGAATTGTTTCCATAATTTCCTTTTCTGTTTGTCTACTGCTGGTGTACAGAAAAGCGGCTGACTTTTGTGGATTGATTTTGTATCCTGCTAGTTTGCCAAATTGGTTTATTAGGTGTAGGAGTTTGGGTACTGAGTTTTTTGGGTCCTTCAGATATAAGATCATGTCGTCTGCGAATAGGGATAACTTGATTTCTTCCTTGCCGATGTGGATCCCTTTGATGTCCTCCTCTTGCCTTATTGCTATGGCTAGGGATTCCAGCACTATGTTGAACAGAAGTGGGGAGAGTGGGCATCCTTGTCTTGTTCCTGAGTTTAGGGGGAATGATTTAAGTTTCTCTCCATTTAATATGATATTAGCAGTTGGTCTGTTGTATATGGCTTTTATTGTTTTGAGGAATGTTCCATCTATTCCTGTTCTCTCCAAAGCTTTTAATAGGTATGGATGTTGTATTTTGTCAAAGGCTTTTTGGGCATCGACTGAGATAACAATGTAATTCTTAATTTTAGATCTGTTCATGTGGTGAATTACGTTAATTGATTTACGGATGTTGAACCATCCTTGTGACTGAGGGATGAAGCCTACTTGGTCATGATGTATGATTTTCTTGATCAGTTTCTGGATCCTGTTAGCTAATATTTTATTGAGGAGCTTTGCGTCTGTGTTCATTAGTGATATTGGTCTGTAGTTCTCTTTTTTTGTTGGATCTTTGCTTGGTTTGGGAATGAGTATGATATTAGCTTCGTAGAATGAGTTTGGGATTTCTCCCTCTGTTTCTATTTCGCGGAAGAGTTTGAGGAGTATTGGTATTAGCTCCTCACTAAAGGTTTTGTAGAATTCGTTGGTGAATTCATCTGGGCCTGGGCTTTTCTTAGTAGGGAGGTTCTTGATTACCTCCTGTATCTCACCATAAGTTATTGGTTTATTTAGTTGATTTATTTCTTCTTGGTTCAGTTTGGGCAGTTTGTACTTCTGTAAGAATTGATCCATTTCTGTAAAATTATTGTTTTTTTGCTGAGTAGAGGTTTTGGAAATAGCGCCTTATGATTGTTTGAATATCATGTGTACTTGTTGTAATTTTTCCGGTGGAGTCCCTGATTTTACGTATATGAGTCTCTTCTTTTTTTTTGTAAGTCTTGCAAGGGGTCTGTCAATTTTGTTTATTTTCTCAAAGAACCAGCTTTTAGTCTTGTTTATTTGTTGAATGGTCTTTCTATTTTCAATCAGATTTTTCTCTTCTTTAATCTTTGTGATCTCTCCCCTCCTAGGCGTTTTAGATTCTGTCATTTCTTGTTTCTCCAGTTGTTTTAGTTTCATCGTGAGGGTATTCACCTGCTCTGCTTCCATTCTTTTAATGTGGGTGCTGAGTGCAATGATCTTTACCCTCAGTACTGCCTTAGCTGTCTCCCATAGGTTTCTTTGTGATGTGTTTTCTTTGTCATTGTGGCTTATGAATTCGTTGATTTCATCTTTAGTTTGATCTGTGGCCCAAATGTTGGATAGCAGCGTGGGGTTTAGCTTCCAAGAGTGTGTATACCCTCTGTGGTATCCTTTGTTGTTGAGGGTTACCTTTAATCCACTGTGATCAGATATAATACATGGGATGACGTCAATACTTTTGTATTTGCTGAGGTTCTTTGTGTGGGCTATGACGTGGTCTATTTTGGAATATGATCCATGGGCTGCTGAAAAGAAGGTGTATTGGGTCTCTGTAGGGTGGAAGGTTCTGTATAGGTCTGTTAGATCCATTTGGGAAATGGTGTTATTTAGGTCCTCAGCTTCCTTACTAATCCTCTGGGTGTTGGATCTGTCTCTTGGAGAGAGTGGGGTATTAAAGTCACCCATGATGATTGTGTTTGCATCTATCTTGCTCTGTAATTCTGTGAGAATTTGCTTGACATATGTAAGGCCTCTTTTGTTCGGTGAGTATACATTTATCACTGTGATTTCTTGATTCTGGATTTTTCCTTGTGTTAATATGTAGTGTCCTTCTTTGTCTTTTTGAGTTGACTTTAATGAGAAGTCAAGCTTGTCTGAGATCAGAATGGCTACACCTGCCATTTTGGTGGGTGCATTTGCTTGGTAGATCATGCTCCATCCTTTCATTCAAAGCCTGTTTTTGTCCCTTGCTGTAAGGTGGGTCTCTTGTAGACAGCAGATGTCAGCTTTTTGTTTGCGAATCCATTCTGCCAGTCTGCTCCTCTTTATCGGGGAGTTTAAGCCATTTATATTTAAAAAGATCAAGGAAAAGGGTGTTTTTTCTCCTTCCATTTTCTCGTTGGGCTGTTTTTTCCTCTTTTTTTTTTTTCTTGTCTTTAGTGAGGTGGTCTTTCTGCTGGACTTTGGCTATTGAAGTTTCTTTCTGATTCTGTCTGTGTGTCTTTTACGATCTCTGTTGGGTGGGGTTCCCCTCTTAATATTCACTGTAGGGCTGGTTTTTTTATTCACATACTCCTTTAGCTCCTCTTTGGTGTGGAAAGATCTGGTTTTCCCTCGAATGTGAACTCCAGTTTCGCTGGATATTTGATCTGAGGTTGTAAATTGTTATTCTGAAGTACTTGGATGGTGTTCTTCCACTCACTTCTAGCTTGATAAGTTTGTGTGGATAAGTCGGACGTTATTTGAATCCTCTTCCCATTGAAGAAAGTTTCCTTCTTCGCTTTGGCTGAATTCAGAATTTGCTCTTTAATCTTGAGGTCTGTAGTCTTGAATAATATGTGCCTTGGGGTGGCTTTCCTGGGGTCTGGCCTGCCAGGTGTTCTATAGGCTTCGGTTACCTGGATGGGGTCCCCTGTGAGGTTGTGGACGTTTTCTGCAATAACTTTATTGAGAACATGATTAAGCCCTCTGTTCTGGTATTTGGCTCCTTCTTCTATTCCAATTATGCGCAGATTATATCTCTTGTCTTTGTCCATTAGTTCCTGGATTAGTCTTCCCTGAAGCTTCACCATTTCTTGGAGTGTGGTCATTTTCTGGTTGTTGTCAGCTGCTTCATCGTCCAGGTGAGAGATTCTGGATTCTATATGGTCCACTCTTTGTGTTATGGTTTCAATTGCGGAGTTTATGGATGTCAGAGAGCTATTTATGGTTGTCATATCAGCTCTGATCGTGGAAATTTCTTCCTTTAAAGAGTTGTATTTTAAATCTTTTTTTTTTTGTGCATTTCAATTCTCAGGATGTGGAGATTTTCTTTAAAGAAGGCTTGCATTGTATCCATTTTTGCTTCCATTTCTTTAATTGAGGATTGCATTGTATCCATTTTTGCTTCCATTTCTTTCTTGGCTTCCTGGGTGTCCTTCCAGATTTCCGCTCTAAACTCCTGGAATTGTTTTCTGATTTCATTTCTGACACTTTCAATCATTCCTGTTAACATGGCCTCATTTGCTTTTTTAGTCTCCATCTCCTCTTCAGTCGTGCTGCTTTTTGGAGTTGGCGAGTTGGCTTGCCCTTTGATGAACTGAGTTATGTTTCTTTGTGATTTGCCCATCTGGAGATCTGTGTAGGTCTTCCCTCCCTTCTGTGTAGGCGTGTCTACGGCAGCAGGTGCTGTCGCTGTGGCCCCGCCCACCAGTGCAGGGTACGCCTACCAGAGCGGGCGCTGTCGCCAGGGCCCTGCCCTCCTGTGCACTGTGCGTCCACTACAACAGGCATTTTAGCGGGATATGCCTCCTAGAGCAAGCCCTGGGTTGTTGGGTTGTGGTTGCGCCCTCCCGCGAGTCCGCTGGGGGGCGCGGTATGTGTGGGGCCCAGTGGGATCGACTGTCCAGGTGTGGCTTGGCACCCTCAGACCTCACCTCCACTGCGAGAGGGGGATGTGATCTGGCTCAGGTGATCCTGTTGGGCTGGTATTGCCCACCAGCGCCTGTGATTTTTAGTTGTAAGAATCTGCAAGGTCCAGGCGCCTCGGGTGGGGCTTGCACTGCCGGCCATCCCCCGGCCCCTGTTGGGAAGGGGGCGGGGCTGGTTCTGCCAGTTCAGGAACCTGTGGGGCCTTGGGGCTGATCCACCCTTCCCCTGCTAAACTGACTTCCCAGTGCCTGATGGGAGCTCCCCGCCTGATTTGGGGGTTCTTTGTTCCCTCGGGGGTGGGGAGGGGGAGGGAGGGAGATCTAGCTTCTTTGTCGGGCTTGGGTCTCTGATAGCTGGTCTCCCGTTGGGGGAGGGGATAATGGGGGACTCACAGTTGCTGCTTTGTGTGTGTGTCCTGTGCAGCCATTGGCCCTTCAGGGGTTGGCGAAGTGTTGTGGTGGCTTCCCCGGTTCCCTCTTTCTGCTGCGCTGGGTTCCCTTGTCCGAACCCGGTGTGGACCCAAACTTCTTGTCGCTGCCGGTGTGTGTCTTGGTCCGCACCCTGCCTTGTGTCCGTGGGTTCTCCTGCTATATGAATTCTGCGCTCCTGGCAGCCTGTCAGCCGATCGCCAGGTTCCCCTTTCCCAGCCTGGCCCTGTTTGGGCCAGGGTCGGCTGGTGGGGGGAGGGTTCCACGGAGATTCTCCGGCTCCGTGTAGGTTTTCGGTTCTTCTTTTTTGCTCCTTTTTGTTTTCCTGCGTTTCTCCACTGCTTCTAGCTGCTGGTTTTGCTGGGTTCTTGATGGTGTGTTGGGTGTTGGAGTTCCCAGCTCTCTATTCAGTTGGAGCGAGTCGGGGTGCCTCCCTATTCTGTAGGCGCCATCTTTCTCCTCTCCAGTCAGAAAGTTTAACTTCATCTTTTCCTATTTGGATGCCCTTTATATTTTCTTCTTGCCTAATTGCTCTGGCTAGGAATTCTAGTACTATGTTGAAGAGCAGGGGAGAGAGTGGACATCCCTGCCTTGTTCCTGATTTTAAAGGGAATGGCTTTAGTTTTTCACCATTTAGAGTTATGCTTGCTGTTGGTTTGTCATAAACTGCCTTGATTTTATTCAGGAATGTTTCTGGAATCCCAGTTTTTCCAGGGCTTTTAGCATAAATGGGTGCTGGATTTTATCGAAAGCTTTTTCCTCATCCAGAGATAAAACCATGTGATTCTTTACCTTGCTCCGGTTGATGTGGTGGAGAGTTTCGGTAGGGCAAAGGACATACATAGCTCGTAAGATAAACAGAAAGCCCACAACCTGCGAGAAGTTCTTTACTGGCCATTCAACGGACAAAGGCCTCATCACTAAAATATATACAGAACTAAAAAAATTACCTTCTTCCCAAACAAAACCGCAAAGAACCAATAGGCCCCTCATCAAGTGGGCTAAAGAGTTACAAAGAGACTTCTCTGATGAGGAACTGAGAATGGCCAAGAGACATATGAAAAAGTTCTCTACATCACTGGCCATAAAAGAAAGGCAAATCAAAACAACATTGAGATTCCATCTCACCCCAGTAAGAATGTCATATATCAAGAAAACTAACAATAACAAATGTTGGAGGGGATGTGGCCAAAAGGGAACCCTACTTCATTGTTGGTGGGAATGTAAACTGGTTCAGCCACTCTGCAAGCAGTATGGAGATTCCTCAGAAGGTTAAATATAGAACTCCCCAATGACCCAGCAGCCCCACTTTTGGGAATCTATCCAAAAGACCACAAACAAAATCACAGTAATGCCACCAGCACAACAATGTTCATCGCAGCACAGTTTGTCATAGCTAGAATCTGGAACCAACCCAGATGCTCCTCAGTAGACGAATGGATAAGGAAAATGTGGTACATATACACAATGGAATTTTATGCCTCTATCAGAAAGAACAATATTTCCCCATTTGTAAGGAAATGGAAGGACTTGGAAAAATTTATACTAAGTGAAGTGAGCCAGACCCAAAGAAACATGGACTCTATGGCCTCCCTTATTGGGAATAATTAGTACAGGTTTAGGCAAGTCATAGCAGAGCATCACAAGAGCCCAATAGCTATACCCTTATGAACACGTAAGATGATGCTAAGTGAAATGAACTCCATGTTATGGAAATGATTGTTATATCACAGTTTTAACTACTTTCAACGTCCCATCTGTATCTGTAGCTTCTACTATTGATGATGTTCTTGTATCCTTCCTGTGGTTGTACCTACACTATCTCTGTAATCTTATCTGAGTATATTGGAAACCGTGTATACTGGTATTAGAAGTAGGAAATTGAAAGGGAATACCAAAATTGAGAGACACAGGGTAAAAAAAGACAAACAACTGCAAAAGCAATACTTGCAAAACTGTTTGGTGTAAGTGAACTGAACACCTCAGGGGGGGATAGGAAAAGGGGTGGAGGGAGGGGGGTATGAGGGACAAGGTAACAAACAGTACAAGAAATGTATCCAATGCTTAACGCATGAAACTGTAACCTCTCTGTACATCAGTTTGATAATAAAAATTTGAAAAAAAAAAGCCAAATAGATAACTGAAAAGATAGATAGCCAATGGATATAGGGAAAGACTTTCTTGATAAGTGTCATCCAATCAAGTATCTGCCACGTACCAAATACCTTGCCCCTGCTGTATTCAAAATAAAAACCCTATCTGAGGGTTGGGGCTCTCAATCCATATCCACTGCATCAGTGATGGTTGAGAGTCCAGGCTCAAACTTGCAAGAAAGACTCTCATGTGTTTGCATTGGAATTGTCTCCTTGGTGGTCTTTAGGGACACAAAATCTGGGCATAACACTCCAACCAGTCAGCACAAATCTGTAGTAGAGTTGAGGTTTAAGTGGTAGAGAACCAACCTGAAGAGGAAATGTCCACTAAGGGAAAACAATCAGGCACTGAGTTCAAGCCCCGCTACTGGCACAAAGAAAAAAAAAAAGGAAATGTTTCCAATCCATGGCTTTTACTGGTCTTCATTTATAAGCTGAAACACAGCTCTGAGAACTTATCACTTGGGTGCAAAGCTCCTCACACTGATCACATAACTGGAATGCAACTGCTTTTACTAAAATGCAAACGAATTGTTAGTGCGCAGCACAAAAGGTGATCTTCCTGTAACTTTTTAAGAATGGCTTTTAAGGCAGGTACAGGGGCTGGGAATGTGGCCTAGTGGTTGAGGGCTCACCTTGCATGCATGAAGCCCTGGATTCATTTCCTCAGCACCACATAAAGAGTAAAAGCGAGAAGTGGCACAGTGGCTTAATTGGTAGATTGCTAGTCTTGAGCAAAATAAGCTCAGGGACAGTGCCTAGGCCCTGACTTCAAGCCCCAGGACTGGCAAAAAAATAAATAAATGGGGGCTGGGAATATGGCCTAGTGGTAGAGTGCTTGTCTGGTATGCATGAAGCCCTAGGTTCGATTCCTCAGCACCACATATGTAGAAAAAGCCAGAAGTGGCACTGTGGCTCAAGTGGTAGAATACTAGCCTTGAGCAAAAAGATGCCAGGGACAGTCCCTGAAACCAAGACCTAGGACTGGCAAAAAATAAAAATAAAAATGAAAATAAATATATAAAATAAGGGAGGTACAGGTGAATATTGTAAAAGTCTTGTAGGAAAAAAGGCTGCTAATAATCCCTAAGCAAGAATTCCTTAAGAGAGCATCTGTTTGTTAACTTACACTGAAGCTGGGCCTGATGGCACACGCCTGTAATGTCACCTTCTCAGGAGACTGAGATCTAAAGATCACAGTTCAAATCCAGCGGTAGCAAGGCAGTCCATGAGATTCTTCTATTCAGTGAACCAGCAAAATGCTAGAAGTGGAGTTGTGGCTCAAGAGGTAGAGGGCCAATCGAGCAAAAAAGCTCAGAGAGCCTGCAGGCCTTGAATTTAGTCCCCAACACTGGCACAAAAAAATTCTATTATAATACTGTGATTAATTATTGTGACTACTTCAAGGTGACATGAAATATTGCGAAGTTTATGAAGGTGGACTTCCTTGCCTTTTATAAACTCGGGATAAACACAGATTGACATATGATTGTTGTACTTAAGAAACCTTTTATCTTCCTGTGGTTCCAGAGGATGGTGGGATTCATTTAATGAAATTCAGTGCAATACTTATCAAAAATCCAACAACATTCTTCAATGATAGAAGCAATCCAAACATCAAGGACTTTTCCTGCCCAAGTTGTTTGCACCATGATCCTCAGATCTCAGACTTGCTGAGTAGCTGAGTGTAGCCACAATATTAGTTTCATTCTTTAGTGCAAAAAAATGCTGACTTTCCATTCATGCTTTTCATTTTTACTGGACTAATTGATTGATGGACATAGTAAGTTATATACATTAAGGAATTACAACACAACGTAGAGTTTTGCATACAACCATTTAGAAAAGGCAAGTCATGTTCCAGTTCTTTCCAGGCTGAATTCACCTCGATCCCTAATGGAGTTTGCACAGGATACATGTACCCCAAAGTACTCAGAAATTCCTGGGGCTCCAGAGCTACAATTGAACTGAAAACTGCGGAACACACGCTGTCTCTTCTACCCATACTGAACTTTGGAGGGAAGCCCCTTGGAGATGCATCTCTGTCTCGGTTTCATGTCTGATGCTCAGAAGGGATTGCAGGAGATAAAGTGGCTGACTACCCAGGCAGAGGAGCAAGGCCAGGAAACCCTTCATCTGTGAATACCCAGGAGCCATCCGGCCCCAAGCTATAGATTTGGCACATGTTCCAGCAATGCCAGAAGTTGGTACAGATCTGGATTTTCTGGGTCATCCCCATGCCTCTCAATGAAAGTTCCAACTCAGCCTGAACATGGGCAAATTTCTCAGGGTCGATGCTCCCTGGCCACCAGTGTTGAGGGTGGTAGCTCTTCAGAGGGGCAGGATAGAGCCCTCTTCTTAAATGACCCAGACTGGCTGTGTGGCTCAGGAGCTTCTGCAGGGCACCCATGGAAATGTGATTTCTATAGAAACTGAAGCAGCTGATCTGAGAGCACTGGCTCAGGGTGGGCAGGATTGTAGGGAGCTCAGCAACAGTGATGGCATATTGCTCCAGGGCAAGCATCTCCAAAGTGCCAGCCACATTCCCCAGGAGAACTCTCATGGGCTATGGTGTGAAGGTGGCCATGATCAGACTCCTCAGACACAGGTACCTGAGCTGCCCTGTGAAGGGACACTGGGCCAGAAACCAAAAACCGGCTTCCTTCGGCCCACATGAAGTCAGAGCCAAGGTCTTCAAAGGTGGCAGCCTCCAGAGGATGGCAGGAAGCTTTTCATGAAAGAAGAGACAGTCCTGCAAATACAGCTCCTACAGATGCTGCAGCTGCCCTAGATGAGCCTCCCATTGGCCAGTGTACTTGAATTTCATGGCTACAGAAGGAGACTTGTCCAAACCCATGTTGGAGAATTTGAGGATGCAATGGTTCTTCGTCTGGCCCATGTAAGGAGAAAAATGGTTCATGGCTTCCAGATGCCAGATTTGACTCACCACCAGCTCCTGGATGGATTCCAGCCTCATGGCCAACAAGGACTTCTGGATTTTAGACATCTTTTCAGACAGAATCTGAAGCTTCCTTGGGCTCATGTGGACATTTTCTTTCCTCTACCTGCCCCACTGGAGCAGAAAAGCTAGGAGATCATCTTTGGTGCCATCTTCAAGGGTCATGTTCAGGATTATCATCAGTGGCTGCTCTTCCATCATCCCTGAACAGCGACTCACTATTCGTTTGTCATGCAGGATGTCTGGATAGGAGATTTGGATCATGGAGTGAAGGGGGGAAATGAAGAGCCAGACTTTGAAGTCAAGCTCCACTTTACCACGCGAACCCCACTTTACCACGTAAACCTGAGATAAGCAGGCCCTGTGAGCAAACCCAGGACAAGCTTATTAGGGCCCAGTGGGTCGAGAACTCTAACGACTGGGAATGCTTAACTCTAACCACCCCTAGAATGCCTCAAGCCCTGAGCCAATCAGATTTGTACTCGTAATCTTGCTTGCTTAAACACCTGATTGCTTTAACTTTGTCTTTTGCCTTTATAAGCTCTGTGTAATCGCAGCTGGGGGCTGCCTCCTAACCTCCACTGTGTCAGTGGGTAGGGCAAGGCCCAGACCGCGGCCCTGCTTGAATAAAGTCTTGCCTTGCTATTGCATTTCGGAATGTCTGAGTCTCAGTGGTCTTATTGCTGGTGGTCTCACGACTGGCACAACATATGAGGGCTCGTCCTGGATAGCCCCAGAGACACCTGAGACCCCAGACTCTGAAGGTAAGAAAACAGCGCTGTTCATTTGTCTTGTAATGTGTCTGTTTGTCTGTTTTGCTTTTGCGTTTTTATTGAAGGGGTTGTCGAAGCAGATGCACTTACTCGGAAATCCTGGGGGGACTGGGGGATGCCCCAGACTCCCCACCCTTGAAGGGTGACCTCTGGAGCCCCGCTTTCAACTTGAGTCCACTCCTTCTGCACCCTTGCAGGAGGTTGTGCGGGCCAACTTGGGAAATCTCCAGTTTATCTTTTTCTTGTTCTTGTTCTTGCCTGTGTTTTCCTCCTTTTGTATTGTTATAGTTGTTTGGTTTTCTGTAGCCTGTTGGACTGAACATCTGATCAGAGCTATGGGTAACGTTCCATCATGGGAACCTCCATCTAGCTTTCTAGACGTGATCCTAGCTCACTAGAGGGAGGTTAAGGAGATAGCTCAAAACCAGACTGTGAACATGTTCAAGACTGCAGTATGATGCAAAACTAAGTTTAAGTTTATATTCAAATGGTCATCAAGTTTGGGCATTACCAAATGCTTTAAAAGATTATTGAATTGTTTTAAATAGGAACTATAGTTAAAAAACAATCAGAGCTAAGTGTCAGAAATTTGGATTTAAAAGGATATATAATAAGTTCCAGGTAAGAACATGCTTAAAAACTACTATGTGGACCACCTTGTTGCTTTTAATTGTAGTAAAGTGGCACCTTGTAAGACTCATTGATCTGAAATCTGAGGTTGGAAGCCAGCCTGGGCGGAGAAAGGTCCCTGTGAGACTTGTCTCTAATCTCCCAGAAGAGTGATGGGAACGGAGTTGTGTGGAGCTCAAAAGTGGTAGGGTGCTAGTCTTGAGCTGGAGAGCTGAGGGACAGCATTCAGGCCCTGAGTCCAAGTCCAGTGAAAAGTCACTCCTCCTGGGACAAAAGTGATGGAGCATCCAGAGGCAGTAAGCCACTGCTTGGATGGCAGAGATGGTGTCAGATCCTAGAGTCACTCCTGTTTGGCCTTTCAAAGGTTAATCAAAGCCGGGAAGTCCTAGAAGAACAGTTCATAAGCATGCCTTTCTAATGCCCATGTCTGTCTACTGGGCAGGAACTTGCCAGTCATCTGTGATAGTGTGTAGTAAGGGTAAGTTTGTCAAATGAGAGGATAGTTTAAAATCCCAACCCCCCGCATCTACTCAAAGCCCTGACTGGCAGTGAGAATTTTAAGCTGATACATCTGTTCAGGAAAGACACCTGAGCTTGTGTTCTTACTGAGATCTGTTAAGTCATCAGAGATCAGTTCCCCAGCCAGTCAGGAAAAAGCTTTTACAAACTAGAATGTTAAAAGGCTACACTGAGGTAGCCCAAAAAGAAGTCTGTATAGTTGAAAGTTAAAATGTTGAATGTAATTTCCAGTTTGGAGTAAAGCTTCTAATGGACATCTGATCCTGCAGCCCCTTGGCAAAGTAGACTCAAGTTATAGGTTCCTGGCTAGGTAAGGTCAACACCCCTGAGTCAGCCTGAAGAAGTTATAGAAGATGGATGATCTTCGCCCATTAGCCTCCCCTTTTAGGACCGAGGGACCAGAGTTGTTTTTGAGAAGATGAGGCAAGATAAACTAGAGGCATGGAAAACAGAGGTAACAGTATAGACTGCACCTTTGCGAAATGGTTACAGGCCAAGCTGCCTATGTTGGTTAAAGAAAAAAAATTCCTAGACTTATGGGAAATATCTGATTTAAACTTATTGCACTGGCAAAATGACCCAAGGGCCATTGATTGCCTAAAGCTGTCTTGACTTTCAGTAATGTGCTAGCCTGCAAAAGCTAGTGTGCTTAAGAAGGAATCAGAAAAATACTAGGAAATTTGACTAAAGTTAGGCTTTAGGTTAACTTAGGTTAAGCTTCTCTAACCAGTCTGTAGAGAAAGTTGCAGGTAACCCAGAAGGTGTGACATTCTACTGGAACTACTGGGAGCCATTGCTGCCTGACACCACGGCCTCTGCCCATTGAATTTGAGTGAGGATCAAGGAGAGAGTCTAACAGTCATCTGGAAGTATCTACATCTTCAGATCAGACTCTTATCATACGCAGGTGGTTTCTGCTGGAAAGTGCTTTGGATCTGCTAACTAGCTCTATTAAGAAAATTGGATATTGTAAGAAATTTTCAAGCAGACTGGCCTGCTGCTAAATTCAAAGCATGTATGACAGGCTGGAGAGTCACTTCCAGGCAATACCTGGGGTGGGAGGTGTGTCCAAGAGTATTAAATGTGTCCAGATGGATTAGTTTGTGACCTCAGAAGAGAGGGAGGTAACTGCCATCAGGAGTGCCAGGTACCAAGGTAACTGGACAGAGATTTAAACTGCTGGGGGCATCTTCATGGAGCCCTCCTGGGGGTGAATGGTAGAGATGCCACGGGCCAACCTTAGGCACTTGGAGGAACTGGAAACTGGAAAATTCCACTCTAGAATAGTTGGCTCATGATATAGAATATAGAAATAGAATATAGATATAGAATATAAAATATAGATATAGAATAGTTGGCTTATGATAGTTGACTCTGGTCTGGCTTCTTAGGAGCAGACTGTGCGTGGAGTCACAGTAAATTGCCTTGATGTAGTTGAGATAAACTGGAAAATGTAGACAGTTTAAAACTCTAGCAGCAAAGAAGCCCCAGGAAATGTAAAGAGGAAGGTTAGTATAGAAAGCCTTGAGAAAGGGATAGAGAAAGGGTTTCCTCTGGATAAGAAAGGGATTTAAAAAGTAAATTGTCACAGAATGTTCCAGCAAGTCACTGATAGTGTGAGGAAGTAAATGATGGTGTGAGTGGAGATATGTTAAATTTTATAAGACACAGATTATAAAACTATATAAGGAAAGACTTTAGAGAGAAAACAAAAATGTTTCCTTTAGATTAAAAGGTTTTTGGCATGTTAAAAGTGAGAAAGACAATCCCTAAAGCGAGTATGTAACAAATGGTAAAGTTGGTACGTAATCAAATTGGCTATAATATAAATAGGGTCAGAATTGGGGCTTCGGTTTAAAACTATGTTTATCTGTCGCATTTGTTATGAGTTTTGATGGTATTGCGGGCACAATACCAATCTATCCCTACCGATTCTCAGTCAGAATCAAACTAAGCAAGGAGAGCCATGATTGGTTCTCGAGTTACCTATCAGAAGGGGGAAATGAAGGGGGGAAATGAAGAGCCAGACTTTGAAGTCAAGCCCCACTTTACCACGCGAACCCCACTTTACCACGTAAACCTGAGATAAGCAGGCCCTGTGAGCAAAACCAGGACAAGCTTATTAGGGCCCAGTGGGTCGAGAACTCTAACAACTGGGAATGCTTAACTCTAACCACCCCTAGAATGCCTCAAGCCCTGAGCCAATCAGATTTGTACTCGTAATCTTGCTTGCTAAACACCTGATTGCTGTAACTTTGTCTTTTGCCTTTATAAGCTCTGTGTAATAGCAGGTGGGGGCTGCCTCCTAACCTCCGCTGTGTCAGTGGGTAGGACAAGGCCCAGACCACGGCCCCACTTGAATAAAGTCTTGCCTTGCTATTGCATTTCGGGATGTCTGAGTCTCGGTGGTCTAATTGGTGGTGGTCTCACGACTTGGCACAACAGGAGGTGTAGCCCCATGTCCAGATTTCCGGGTGCTTACTCTGCAGATCAAGCACTTGAAGTTTACATGAACTGGGGTGCTCCTTGTTGGCAAGTAGCAGATCAAGCCCATCGAGAATAGCCTTGAAGGTTTTCAGGTCTGTTGACTGTGCCAGGTACCCCAGGGGAATGCAGGGAAGGGCCAGGCCTGCACTGTGGCCTTTAGCAACTCTCTGTGGCCCCCACAATAGACCTCCATGAAGAACGAAGGGAACAGTAGCACTGGCAGATTGTCCAAGGCAGAGATGGTCAAGGCCTGTTTGCTCAGCATACTTTGCATAGTGAGACGTTGGAGTGAGAGTGGCATCCTGGTGCTCATCTTGGTGGATGAGATGTGTATCAGGTGTGCAGGGCTCTCTGAATCCCATCAGGGCCAGGCACTGGTTGCAGGCTCCAGGACTCTACTGCTGTTCTCTGATCCCTGGACATCTTCATAACCCAATCCCACCCTCACTATTGGATATGACCCAACTAGAGAGCAGCTTCTGATGGGATTTCTGAACCACAACCCTCACACCTTGGTTGGGTGTGGCACTTGAGGTCAATTCAAATACTGTTTTAACCAAAAAATTACAGGATTAAAGGCTTGGCCCACACCTGGGAGGTTCTCTTTGAAAAGTAAAACAAAATAGACATAAAAACTTAAGTCCCTTATATCTTAAATCCTTCAGAATTCCTACAGTATTTCCACTGCCCTGAGCCTACAAAAGACACAAGAAGAGGTCCTTGACCAACTTTATAGCATCCACAAAGACTCCAGAAAATTCTTTCTTTACCTTTCTTTCTTCTTTACTCATTCTCTCCATCTCTCCCCCGACTTCATCCCTCCCATCCTCATTTCATTTTTGCCTGGCATCCTCCATATTTCCTTCCTTCATATTTTTACTTTTGCTGAACTGTGGCTTGAACTCCAGCCTGGGTTTTGTACCTGATATATTGTTTGTCAAGCCTAGTGTTCTACCACTTGAGCCACAACACTAATGGGGAAAAAGTTTGAGGGAAAATTCAACATAAGTAACAAATGAAAGTCTATGAAAGCCATGGGAAATATTTCTACTTCTCCAACAAACTGGGGGATGAGAACTCTCACTAGTTAAAGCTGTAGTGGTTGAGTTTTGATCAAATGTGCCTTCAAAATGCAGACCACAGTTGATTTGATCTTCTTAAAAGAGAATCTGTTGTGCCAAGTCGCAAGACCACCCCCAAGAACACCACCGAGATTCAGACACTCCGAAATGCAAAAGCAAGGCAAGGCTTTATTTAACGAGCTGCCAACTCGGGCCTCGTCCTACCCACCGACACAGCGGAGGTTAGGAGGAAGCCCCGAGCTGTGATTACACAGGGCTTATAAAGGCAAAGAACAAGGTTACAACAATCAGCTGTGCAAGCGAGATTAGAACACAGGTACAAATCTGATTGGCTCAGGGTTCGATTCTAAAATGGGGTTCACGTGGTGGGGCTTGACTTCAAAGTCTGGCACCTCATTTCCCCCTTTTTCTTTTTGGTACCTTGGGAGCCAATCATGGCTCCATTCTGTCCATTTCAATGGCTTGCATGTCTAGGGGATGATATAGAGGTAAGGCATGGGCCAGTAGGGCCCAATGTAGTAACCAAAGGGCCTGTCACCATTTCTTCAATAATAGTCTCTGTACCTTTGTTTTGCATGCCTCTAGTTTATCCTGCCTCATCTTCCCAAAAACAACTCTGGTCCCTTGATTTTAAAGGGGGGGCTGATGGGTGAAGATCATCCATCTTCTGTAACTTCTTCAGGCTGACTCAGGGGCGTAGACCTTACCTAGCCAGGAACCTATAACCTTAGTCTCAGTCTAACTTTCTTTTCTTGAGGCGAAGGCAAAGCGGCTGAGTTGGGTGCTTGGAGACCTCCCATGTTCCATCACGGTAGTTGTCATCCAGGGCAAAGGGGTCAGCTGGCCTGGCGTAGAAGCAATGAACCCAAGTGGCGATGCCGTCTAGGGTCCCTTCCACCGTGGTTAATCTGTTGATTGGGGGCATTGGCAAGCTGACAGGCCTTTAACAGATCTCAATAAGGACACAACACAATCTCAGGTCTACAAGCTTTCTTTACTAAACAGATGTATGAGCTTAAAATTCTCACTGCCAGTCAGGGCTTTGAGTAAATGCGGGGGGTGAGATTTTAATCTATCCTCTCATTTGACAAACTTACCCTTACTAACCACTATCACAGATGACTGGCAAATTCCTGCCCAGTAGACAGACATGGGCATTGGAAAGGCATGCTTATGAACTATTCTTGTAGGACTTCCCGGCTTTAACTTTTGAAAGGCCAACAGTAGTGACTCTAGGATCTGACACCATCTCTGCCATCCAAGCAGTGGCTTACTGCCTCTGGATGCTCCATCACTTTTGTCCCAGGAGGAGTGACTTTCGACTTGGACTCAGCGCCTGAGTGCTGTCCCTCAGCTCTCCAGCTCAAGACTAGCACCCTACCACTTTTGAGCTCCACACCACTCCGTTCCCAGCACTCTGCTAGCTGATTAGAGACAAGTCTCTCACAGGGACCTTTCTTTGCCCGGGCTGGCTTCGAACCGCAGATTCAGATCAATGAGTCTTATAAGGGGCCACTTTACTCCAATTATAAGCAACAAGGTGGTCCACACAGAAGTAGTTTTTAAGCATGCTCTCTTACCTGGAACTTATTAAGGGTCAGTATTAGATCTTGACAAACTTGTAGGAATCACCTGTGCTTCTCTGTGGGCCTGCTGGAAACTGTTACAAAAAAACCTACAAAAAAGCTGGAATGGCAATTAAACATTTTGGTAGCCATAATTCTCCTTTTCTCACTTTGCAATAATTATTTAGGACAATTTTACTTCCAAATTTCTTCCAAAAGGCTACAAAAACAAAACAATTAATACAAAAGGAGGAAAACACACAGGCCTAAGAAAAGTTACGAGTTGGAGATCTCCCAAGCTGGCCCACAACCTCCTACAAGGGTGCAGAAGGAATGGACCCGAGTTGGCCCACAACCTCCTGTAAGAAGGAGTGGACCCGAGTTGGCCCACAACCTCCTGCAAGGGTGCAGAAGGAGTGGACCCGAGTTACGAGTTGGAGATCTCCCAAGTTGGCCCACAACCTCCTGCCAGGGTACGGGAGGAGTGGACCCAAGTTGGCCCACAACCTCCTGTAAGAAGGAGTGGACCCGAGTTGGCCCACAACCTCCTGCCAGATAAGCAGAAGGAGCAGACCCAAGTACAAGGTGGGCGGGTGGAGTCTCGTTTAGGAGGCCCTCCTGGTCATTTGCAGCTAAAAACCAAACTGACTCACGCCCTACAAGTATAAGCAAAAGCAAAACAGACAGACAAGACAAATGAACAGCGCTGTTTTCTTACCTTCGGAGTCTGGGATCTCGGGGTCTCTGGGGCTATCCCGGACGAGCCCCCAAATGTTGTGCCAAGTCGCAAGACCACCCCCAAGAACACCACCGAGATTCAGACACTCCGAAATGCAAAAGCAAGGCAAGGCTTTATTTAACGAGCTGCCAACTCGGGCCTCGTCCTACCCACCGACACAGCGGAGGTTAGGAGGAAGCCCCGAGCTGTGATTACACAGGGCTTATAAAGGCAAAGAACAAGGTTACAACAATCAGCTGTGCAAGCGAGATTAGAACACAGGTACAAATCTGATTGGCTCAGGGTTCGATTCTAAAATGGGGTTCACGTGGTGGGGCTTGACTTCAAAGTCTGGCACCTCAAATCTACTTTGTGTCCATCCAGACACAGCAAGAATAAAATCATAAACCTAAAACAAAGAGCAAGAAAGAAATATTCACACTGGGTTCCAATGTCTCATGCATGTAATTCTACTAAGGAGGCTGAGATCTCAGGACCCCATTTAGAAGCCAGCCAGGCAGGAATGTATGTGACTGTGTTGTAGGGAGCAGAGCTTACTCCATCTTGACTAGGGTAACATGGGAGGAAATGTTGAGGGGAGTAAAGCTGAGTCCATCTTGATTACTAGGTTAACCTGAGCCCAAAATTCGGCTTTTGTAAATGGCTTGCTTAACTTGTTTGTTGCTTGCTCTACCCACGTCAACCTCCTACATCTGTGCCACACTTGTTTAAGTTGTTTGTTGCTTGCTCTGCCCCCTGCATCTACCTCCTACATCTATGCTACTCTTTTACCTTTAGAAACCCCAATTTGAGGATTGCTTGAGGTCACCGTGTCAACACCAGAGTATGTACTGTGTCCCTAGCTTCTTAGTCTGCTTTTCACTGTTGCAGTTCAGCTCCCTAGTCTGTGCTGCATCCCTGGCAGGTCAATTCACTTTTTGCTTCCCCAATAAATCTATCTTTTTGCTTGAGACTGTCTCTGAGTGGAGGACTCTTGGAGGGACAGGACCTGCCTTCCTTGAACCGCATAAAAACAATATTGTCTCAATAAAAGTCCTTACAAAAAATTCTAGTATTCCTAGAATCCTAGCTACTGAAGAAGTCTGAGGCCGATGGGTGCAAAATTCAAATCCAAATGGGGCCAAATGTCTGTGAGATATTCTAGGATTTTGTCATTAGTGTGGTGCCTCAAGTTGTAATGCACTAGCCTTGATAAAATGTAGCTGAGGTATGACCCCCAGACTCTGAGTTCAAAACTCAATTCAGCAAAAAATAAAAAAAGAAGGAAGGAGTGAAGGAAAAATGGGAGGAATGCAGTCAGGAATGAATGGAGGGAGGCAGATAGGAATAGACATAGGTAAAGAAGTTGTCAGAATGCAAGGAAGGAAGTAACAAAACATAGAAGGAAAGAAGGGATGAAGGAAGGAGCAAAGAAAGGCAGGAACAAGCTACAGAAGGAAAGAAGGAAGGGAAGGTGGGAGAGAAAGGAAGACAGAGGTTCTTGCTCAGGCTGGATGTGAACTTTGATCCTCAGATCGCAGCCTCCTGAGTAGTTACAAATCTGAAGAACCCAACTGAGGCTGAGGGATGATTTATTCTTTGATCTGTTGTTGTTGGTCCTGGTTATGAACTCAGAACTGATCACTGTCTCTAAGCTGATTTTTCTCAAAGCTAGTACTCTACCATTTTGTACCATAGCTCCACTTCAGGTTTTCCTGTGGTTCATGGGAGAAAAGAGTCTCATCAACTTTCTGAATCAGATTGACTTCAAACTGTGATCCTCAGATCTCGAACTTGCTGATTAGACACAAAAAAAATGCTCTGGTTTTGGAGTTCTGAGAAATTATCTCTTTGTACTTATTGCTGTCTTTCTGTTTGAAATGAATACAGGGATTGATGGAGACAGAAAATTGTACAGAGTCAGAGAAAGACAGTCCTAGGACTTTGAAGTTTTCTTCCACTCTTTAGAAAAGGAAGACCATGTTCCAGTTCTTTCCAGCCTGAATTCCCTGGAAATTCCTAATGATGTGTGGACAGGACACATGTACCCCCAAAAGGCCCCAGAAGCTCTTGGGGTCCCCGTTATGATTGATCTGAAAGGCACAGGATCAGATGCCTACGTTATTCTACATACACTGAATATGGGATTTGTGCCCCCTAGAGAATGCTCTTGTGTCACAGCTCTCATTTCTAATGCAGAGAGAGGATTTCAGGATAGAAGTGCCTGACTACACAGGCAGATCAGAAAGGACAGGAAGTCCCTCCTCTGTGACCTTCCAGCAATCATCCGGGCCCAGGCTGTAGAATTTGCATTTGTTCTGGCAATGACAGAAATTGGTACAAATCTGGGCCTTCTGGCTTGGCCTTATGTCTCACAATCTCTGTGCCAATCCAGCCCGAACCCGGGCAAATCTTTCAGGTTGGATGTTCCCTGTATGGCGGTAGCTCTCCAGAGGGCCAGGATAAAGGCCTTGTCTCAAATGGCTGAGACTGACCATGTGGCTCAGGAGGTTCTGCAGGGAGGCCATGGAGATGAAGTTTCCAGGGAAACTGAAAAATCTGTGTTGAGAGCACTGGCTGAGGGCAGGCATGATGTTGGAGAGCTGGGAATCAGTGATGTCACAGTCCTCTAGGGCCAGGGCACACAGGGTGCCAGCTACATGCTCCAGTAGGGCACTCAGGAGCTCATGACTGACGCGGTCCATGCACAAACTCCTCAGCCACAGGTGATTAAACTGCCTGGTGCAGAGACACTGGGACAGAATCCTCATGTCTGCTTGCTTCAAGGGACAGGAACTCAGAGACAAGGCCTTCAAAGGCCTCAGACTCCCACAAATGGCTCGCAGTTGTTTATAAAGGAAGAAGACATCGTGGACATGGAGCTCCTGGAGATGCTGCAGCTGCCCCAGATGTGCCCCCAATTGGAAGGGATAGGGACAATTCCTGGAGGTGGATGTATAGAAGTTGAAACTCATCTTGGAGAAGTTGACAGTGTGAAGATTCTTCATCATATGCAGATAAGGAGCAAAGTTTTTCATGGTTACACGATGCCAGAAACTATTAAGTACCAATTCCTGGATGGAGTTCAGGCACACCACAAACAGAATGCTATGGATCATAGAGAAGGAACCTGACAGAATCTGCAGCTTCCTTGAGCACAGTTGGACGAGTCCTTTCCTCTCCCTCACCGATTGGAGCAGGAAGGCTTGGAGATCGTTCTGGGTGCCATTTTTGATAGTCAGGGCCATGGCAATGATCAAGGTCTGTTCTTCAGTCATGCAATTCACTGTTAAATTGTCAGTGAGGAACGCTGGATAAGAGATTTGGGCTATGGAGGGGTATCCCCACATCCAGATCTCTGGGTGCTCATTCCGGAGATCAAGCACTTGCAATTTACATCGACTGGACCACACCTTCTTGGCAAGTAGCAGATAGAGCCCATCCAGGATAGCCTTGAAAGTTTCCAGGTCTGGTGATTTTTCCCGGTCCCCCATGGGGAGGGAGGGGAAGGGCCAGGCCTTCACTATGTCCTTCAGCACCTCTCTATGGCCCCTAGCATAGACCTGCATAAAGAATGAAGGGAAGAGAAGCACTGGAAGATGGTAATGGGCCGGTTGCTCAGTATACTCTTCATGGCAAGTCGCTGGAGGGAGAGTGGGGTCTTGGTGCTTCTTAGTAGATGAGATGGGAGCTGCCATGCAGGGATCTCTGAATCCCAGTAAAGCCAGGCATTGACTGTAGGCTCCCGGACTCTGCTACTGTTCTCTGATCCTGGGCATCTTTATATCACAAGCCTCCACCCTCACCATTGGATATCATCCAATCACGGAGCATCATTTAATGGGATTTGTGAGCCACACTCAGTACATCTAGACAGGGTGTCACTCCCTGGGTTAATTCAAACTGTGCTTCCAATACAAAACGATAGAATTAAAGGCATGACCCACACAGCCCAACTGCTGTTTGAAATGTAAATCAAACTGAAGGCCCCCCCACCCCCAAAATACCCACCCTTCTATTTAATTCGTCCACACGTTCCCAGAGAGGCTTCATTGCCCTGGGCCTGCTAAGGAACCAAGGAGAACACCCAGCCCAGGACTACAGCATCCACAGAGACTACTGGACATTCTGCTTCTGTTTTTTCTTTCTGCCTTTCTTCCTTTTCATTCTTTCCTTTATAACTCATTCCTTCTGCATTTTTTGCATCTCTCCTTCCTTCCTTCCTTCCTTCCTTCCTTCCTTCCTTCCTTCCTTCCTTCCTTCCTTCCTTCCTTCCTTCTTTCCTTCCATCCTGATTGCTGTTCTCCCTTTCTCTCTTCCTCCATTTTTTAAATTATTACACTGAACTTGGAATTGAACTCAGGGCTGCCTGGCCTCTCTGCCCAAGCTGTGTTTTGTCAAGGCTAGTGCTTTACCACTTGAGTCACAAAACTAATTTCTGAATCCTACAAATGCTATTAGATTTTTGGCCCCATTTAGACTTGAACAGTGCATCTTTGATCTCAGAGTTCTTGAGGAGCTAGGAATCCTAGAATGTTTTCTGAGGAGTTTCTTGGACATAATTAGCTCACATACATCCCTGCCTGGCTAGCTTCTAAATGTGACATCACAACTCAGTCTCCTGAATAGTATTACAGGCATGTGACACTGGAACCTGGAGTGTGTATTTCTTTTCTATTTTGCTGTAGACTTTTTTTGGTGTTCCTCTGTGGGTATGAAGTGAATATTTCTTATGAGAGTGCAAATGAGCTGTGGACTGAATTTTGGAGACACGTTTGATCAAATCTCACCCGCTACAGCTTTAACTACTTAGAACTCTCATCCCAAAGTATCATACAAAGTAGAAAGAATTCTAGTGATTTTATGGGGTGTCATTTGGTATTTGATGTTAAAGTTTCTTGCATACCTTTTCCCCAGAATTTGATCTATGTCTGTTTCACTGTGGTCACAGGTTGATTTGTTTGTGGCAGATCTGGCAGCTAGGTGCAGTCTGAGATTTTGTGCTCCTTTCCAGCACTCTACACTTGAGCCACAGCTCTACTCTGGCTATTTGGGAGGATCACTAAGGGTGAGATTCTCAAGGAGATTCCTGCCTATGCTGGCTATGAAATGTGATCCTCAGATAAGATTGCTGAGCAGCTAGTATTCTATAACCAATAGAATAGCTAACCAATACTCAAATTCAGTGGTGCTGAGAAATACCATTCTACTCACGGGTTTCCTCTGTGTTTATTTTTGACTGATGATACAGTACACTGTAGATAGGGAGGTGGGAGCCCTATGACTTGTGGGGTTTAAACCAATCATTTGTAAAAACTGTATCAGGTTCCATTTCTTTCCAGAATTCACTCCAGATTCTTGCAGTGTATGCACAGGATATATGTACCCCAAATCTCTCAGAAACACCTAGGTTCCAGAGCTACAACTCAACTGAGGAACTCAAGAAATACTTCCTGTCTCACCCACCCCTACTGAACTTTGGGTCTGTGTCACCTGGAGAATGCTTTGTGCCCTTTTTAATTTCTGAATCTGAGAAATGATTCCGGGAGATAGGAACCTGTCTACAAAAATAGATAAGAAAGGCTAGGAAGACCCTCGTCTATGAGCACCCAGGAACCAATGGGCCTTGGTTAAAGAATTGGTACTTGTTCAGTCAATGATGGAATTTGGTACAGATCTGGACTTTCTAGGTTTTCACCATGTCTCTCAATGTCTGCACCAACCTAGCATGAATCTGGACAAATCTCTCAGGGTTGATGTTCTCTACCCAAAACAGAGCTGAATTCCATAGCCAGCTCTTTGCAGGAGGCCATCCCACTCAGGAGGGAGGAACCTCCCCCAGGCAAGCAACTCTCAGCCATGTAATCTAGGCCAGAGGCGCCCCGTCCTGCTGATTCCACAGCCTTTTCAAAGCCAGGCGGTAGAGGCAGCCGCCCAAGAGCAGACGAGAGGAGCCACAGTTCCGAGACTGTTCACGTCACCCATCTACAGAGGATGCCCAAGTCTTACCTGCAAGTGGTGTGAACCACAGAGACCCAGGATTTCACTAACGGGGGAGGGGGGGTGGGTCAGAACAGGTCCACCACCTGCTAACTGAAAGGAAGTCAAACCAGCCAAGGAGCAAAATCGACTGCAGACCATTGCAAGGAAACCAGAGACTGTAGAACACCCACCCAAACAAGGAAGATTCCATGTTTTTTTCCATTCAAACATTTTTTAAGCTTTTTTTTCCTTCTTCATATCTGAAACGTCGTTGGTTTTTTGTTTTTGATTTTTACCTGTTTGTTTTATCAAGTTTTTTTTTCTTGTTGTTTGTTTTCCTGGGTTTTTTCCTTTTTTACGTTAAATAATTTTTCCCTGTTTTGTGCATCTGTCTTCCAGTATTTTTTCTTTATTTCTCTCTTTACATTCTCTTTCTTTAAAAATTACTTTCTTATGAATAACACCTCCACCCTTTTCTGCTAACTCTCCATTGTCTATCATTTAAACCTTTTTCTTTCTACTGATTCTACTCTTCTCCACATTTCCATGTCACTGAAACTAAACCAAAATCATCACCCCCCATACATTTTACTCTATTCTATTTATTACATCTAACTTACCCTCCTGACTTAATGACATGACCTCCAGATTTCATTGACTCCTGGTTATTGGATAGAGGCTATCCCTGCTTAATTTGAGTGAATCAAAGGGGTTCATAGAGAAAGCCAGTCCAAAAAGAACTTAATATAAGAACAAGAATTGCTTATAGGCTTGTAACAGTAAATAAGTAAGTACTAAATTCAGGGCTCAGGATTGGTTGTCATATTGAAATTGTATTCTTTAGGAACATGAAATCTAATTTTACACACAGGTATACAAGGTATCTGTATATAATTGTGAACTTATAAGATTTACACAACAGTGTTTGGTAAGGTCTTCTTTGGGTTTTAAATGGTGCTCACAGGTGCTTGTAGATTGGCATGACCAATCCAAATGGGCAGAAGAAACACAAGAAAGATGGCAAACAATGGAGTTTTATCTCCCACTCAAAATAAGCAGGAAGCAGAGCAGTCAATCAAAGACATAGAAGAGAACCCTCAAAATGCTCTACAAAGTCTACTGATAAACATGTTAAATGGAAAGTTTGAATCAATACAGCAATCCTTCCATAAAGTACTAAATGATTTCATGGCCTAGACAAATAAAAAGATAAATGAAATTCAAAAGTCAAATGAAAAGATAGCTACTCAACTAAAAGATTTGAGAGACAGCACTCAAAACCAAATTAATGAATTTAATGAAGTAAAGGTGTCCATGCAGGACCTAAGAGATGACACAGAAATCATCAGGAAAGACCAGTCAGAAGGGAAAGAGATTCAAAATCAAGTCACTAGCCTACCGTCCCGACTAGTTGAAGCAGAGGATTGATTGAATCTCAGGAGCTGAAGATTACCTAGAATCTATGGAGAAAGATAAAAAAATCAATACAAACTCAATCCAATCGACAAAACAGATCACTCCAGGACCTCAAAGACACAATCCGGAAGCCCAAATTAAGGATAATAGGTATTGAGGAAAACGTGGAGAAAGAAGTTAATGGAATAGGAAAACTATTTAACAGAATATTAGCCAAGAATTTCTCAAATATCCAGAAGGATAGACCTATACAGATACAAGAAGCATTTAGAACCCCAAACCAACCAGGCCAGAACAGGACATCCCACCGACACACTGTGATCAAAACAGCATCAATAGAGTCCAAGGAAAGAATCCTTAAAGCTGTTAGGGAGAAGAAAATAATCACAGATAAAGGAAAACCAATCAGAATTATCCCAGACTTCTCAGCATAGACAATGAAAGCAAGAAGAGCCAGGAATGAGGTATGCCAAACCCTAAATAAAAATACTTACCAACCAAGAATACTGTACCTAACTAATCTCTCATTAATAGCCAAAGATCAAATAAACGTCTTCCACAGTAAGGAAAACTTGAAACAATGTATCTCCACCAAACCAGCTTTACAGAAAATCCTCTAAGATGTACTATACAGGGAAAATAATCAAGATCCCAATACAGACAGAGAAATGAACCCTAAATAGTATACCAGAATATTAAAACAAGAAAAGGGAAGACACAGCTTTTAATAAGATAGCTATCATGAAAGGAACAAACGATAATAAATCAATCCTAACTCTCAACATTAATGGACTTAATTCTCCAGTCAAACGACATATGCTCATAGGTTGGATCAAAAATCAAGATCCGTCTTTCTGCTGCCTCCAAGAGACACATCTAATCAGCAAAAGTAAAAATCTTCTAAAAGTGTAAGGCTGGAATAAAATCTATCAAGCAAACGGCGCCCATAAGCAGGCTGGAGTTGCAATTTTAGCATCAGATAAAATTGAATTCAAATTAAAAACGGTAAGAAGAGACAAAGAACTTTGCTACATCCTAATGAAGGGATCTCTCCTACAGGAGGATATTACCATCCTAAACATCGACACACCAAATACAGGAGCACCTAACTTCATCAAACAAGCACTACTGACTCTAAAAACACACACAGACCCAAACACAGCGATAGTTGATGACTTTGCCATTCCACTATCACCTAGGGACAGATCAACACAGAAAAAAACTGAACAAAGAAACCACAGAATTAAACAACTGCATTGACTAACTAGACTTAACCAATATCTACAGAATATTCCGTCAAGCAACACCAGAATACACATTCTTTTCGGGAGCACATGGAACACTCTCCAAAATAGACCGTATCTTAGGGCACAAAGAAAATCTGTACAAATTCAGAAGTATCAAAACCATTCCCTGATTTCTCTCAGATCACAACGGAATAAAATTAGAGCTCAGCTCAAACAGCCACCGCAGAAAATCCTACAATAGATGGAGACTAAACAACACACTGCTTAATCATCAGTGGGTCATTAAAGAAATTAGAACAGAAATTCAAATTTATGGAATTCAACCAAGATGAGTACACAAAGTATCAGCTCCTTTGGGACACAGCAAAGGAAGTACACAGAGGAAAATTTATATCTCTGCGTGCCTATACCAACAAACTGGAGAAACAGCAATTCAACAACTTATGGAAGCACCTTAAGCTCCTCGATAGAGAACAACAAGCCAAATCCAAAGTCAATAGACAGAAGCAAATAATTGAAATCAAAGAAGAATTAAATCAATTAGAGAAGAAAAAAACCATTGAAAGAATCAACAAAACAGAGTTGCTGCTTTGAACAAATTAACAAGATAGACAGACCCCTTGCAAATCTGACAAAAAAGTAAAGGCAGCACACCACATAAACAAGATCAGAGATGAAACAGGTACCATCACCATGGAAAAAAACAAAATTCAGAACACAATAAGGGACTATTTTGCAATCATATATGCCTACAAATTAGAGAAATTGGAAGAAATGGATGATTTCCTAGAAAATATTGATATTCCATACTCTCCCCTCCTCTTCAACATAGTATTAGAATTCCTAGCTAGAACAATTATGCAAGAAGAAAATATAAAGGGGATCCAAATAGGAAAAGATGAAGTTAAACTTTCTCTCTTCGCAGGTGACATGATCCTTTACCTAAAGAACCCCAATGACTGCACTTCAAAGCTACTAGAGCTGATCCAAAACTTTGGCAAAGTTGGAGGATATAAAATAAACCCTCAAAAATCAATGGCCTTTCAATATGATAATGACCTGAACGCCGAGGTATAAATCAGGAAAGCAACTCCTTTTGCAATAGCCTCAAAAAACACACAATACATAGGAATAACCTTCACCAAAGAAGTGAAAGTCCTCTATGATGTGAACTTTAAAAACAGGAAAAATAAAATTAATGCAAAAGTAAGGAAATGAAAAAGCCTCCCATGCGTCTACAAATTCAATGCAATACCCATTAATATCCCAACACCTTTGTTAATGAAATAGAGGAAGCAATCCAGAAATTCATATGGAACAATAAAGACACAGAATATCAAAAACAATCCTAAGCCTCAAGAACAGTGCTGGAGGAATTACAATACCCAACCTCAAGCTGCATTATAAAGCTATAGTAATGAAAACAGCTTGGTATTGGAACCAGAACAGGCCTGAAGACCAATGGAATAGTATTGAGGACCCAGAAATGGACCCACAGAACTATGCCTACTTAATCTTTGATAAAGGAGCTAAAATAATAGCATGGAAGGAAGATAGCCTCTTTAACAAATGGTGCTGTCAAAACTGGTTCAACACCTGCAATAAACTACAAGTAGATCCTTATATATCGCCCTGCACCAAAATCAATTACAAATGGATCAAAGACTTCAAAATTAAAATAGATACCCTGAAAACGCTAAAGGAAAGAGTAGGAGAAACACTTGGGCTCCTTGGCACAGGATGGAACTTTCTTAACAAAGACCCAGAAATGCGACAAATCAAAGAAAGAATGGACAAATGGGAATGCATCAAACTGCAGAGCTTCTGCAGGGCAAAGGACATAGCTGGAGAGATAAACAGAAACCCCACACATTGGGAAAAAATCTTTACAGGCCATACAATGGTCAAAGGCCTCATAACTAAAAAATATGCAGAAGTAAAAAAAAAATTACATTCCTACAAAACAAAACCACAAAGAACCTATAGCCCTCTCAACAAGTGGGCTAAAGACTTAAAAAGAGACTTCTCTGATGAGGAAAAGAGAATGTCAAAGATATATATGAAAAAGTGCTCTACATCACTGGCCATAAAAGAAATGAAAATCAAAACAACATTGAGATTCCATCTCACCCCAGTAAGAATGTCCTATATCAAGAAAAGTAACAATAACAACTGTTGGATGGGATGTGGCCAAAAGGGAACCCTACTTCATTGTTGGTGGGAATGTAAACTGGTTCAGCCACTCTGGCAAGCGGTATGGAGATTCCTCAGAAGGCTAAACATAGAGTGCCCCTATTACCCAGCAGCCCCACTTTTGGGTATCTATCCAGAATCCCCCAAGACCCCAAGACACCCAATCCAGGGTTTTGGCGCCGATCAGAGAGTTTGTTTGTCTTGTTTTGTTTGTCTTGTCTGTTGTGGTGCCCAAATCAGTATTCTGTATTCTGTATGGTTGGCATAAGACTTAAGCAGATGCGCGGGTGGGTCGTCAAGTGGGGGTCTTGGAAGAAGTTCCAGGCCTACATCTGAGTAAAGTTCCCTCCTCAGACTTTATAGGTGGTAGGAACAAAGCAGGTCACTCCTGAACAGTTGCATAAGACCGACATTCTCATTCTGTTCTTCCTCCTCTGGGTGGAATGAATCTGTTCGTGAGGAATCTGCTTTGTGTCTTTTTGTGTGTCTCTTTGGTGTTTGTTTTTGGTTGTTTGTATTTACTTTTCTGAAACTCACAATAAGATGGGACAGACTCAGACAACTCCTCTTTCTCTTCTGATGGGCAGACTCAGACAATTCCTCCTTCTCTTCTGAGGGACTATTTTAAGGACGTGAAAAGTCGTGCACTTGACTTGAATAAAGAAGTTTAAAAAAAAGAAAACTAATCATCTTTTGTTCTACATCCTGGTCTTGCAGGATTTGGTGAAACCCCATCCCCTTTCCTGGTTAAGGCCCTTTCTACCCCCTCAGGATCAGCTTCCAAGGAAGACATGGGACATGCGGCCTCTGCTGGTATAGAGTTCCAAACAGTCTCCTCAGGTCCCCCAAAATCTGGAGGACCAAGGGGAAAAGAGATCAGCTTCACGTAACCATTTTTTTTTCCAACTGAAGGTATTTAAAGGTCATTTGATTTGGTCAAATGCTCTAGTCAAAATTGGGCTGAGACTAGAGTCAAGTACTGGGTGGGCTGAGTCCTACCTAGCTCAGGGAATGCCCTTCCAACTATCTTCAGCAGAAAAGTATTCTGTGTGTTAAAATCTCTTGCTAAAATTAACAAGCCCTGGTAAATGAGGCTGGAGAATCTTAAAGTCATTTGTTAAAAGTTTTGTCTTAAATCTTGGATGGTTATTGCAAGAGTAAGATTGGCATAATACCTCTTGCCACTGGAAAATATATGGCCGACATTTATTTTGCGCACTTTAAGATCTTTTACCTGTGTATGTGTGTGCATGTGTGAGTGAGAATATGTTCAAGATTAAAACTGTCAGTATAATGTAAAAATGGGTGAGTTTAAGTTTGAACTGAAAGGTCATCAAGTTCGGGCCTTACCAAATGTTTTAAAGAATTAGTACATAGTGAAAAAAACCACACAGTTAAAAGATATATAAGGATTCTTTAATTTGCAGTTTAAAAAATCTGGTATCTTAATGCATAAGCGTATTAAGACTGTAATCAAGTAATTTTTTTTAGCAAAGACATTGGAAATGTAAAATTTATTTTCCTCTACTGTTAAAATTTGGGAGAAAATATCAGAAATTTGGATATTAATGTTTGTTTTTCACTGTTAAAAATTGCTTGGGTTTCTCAGTTAAAGATGCGGGTAAAAAAGGACAGAAAAACTTAGGACGAGCCTGTGTGCCTCTCCTTAGGAGTGAGGGGTGATCTGGTAAAGGTGCAGCTTAGCCAGTCTATGTGGTGGGACAGGCCCTTGGGGGAGTCCACACATGGTCAAAAAAGTGTAACCTGGCACAGAGGCAATTCATCAAGCCGTAAGGAATAGCATGGATAAATGGAGGCTTTGTCTTACATCTTTTCCTTACAGGTGGACAAAAATATCTGATGGTAAAATAGGTGATGTGATGATGGTATTGGAATCTAAAACTGCCCCTTGGGAGGTTTTAAATTTTTTTAAAGTTTTCAAAAGAGAGTTAAAAATGTATCTGTACAATGTAATTTGATTTCTAGGCTATGTTGCAATTTGGATGTATCTTTACAAAGGGGACACAGATGCTAAGTGTAGATACTTGTGTTTGTTATTTCGGTACTTGTAATTCTTACATTAAGAGAAAACTGTCATTTGAGTTCAGAGGTGTTCTAGGAAGTAACTCAGACTACAGAAAAAAAAAAGGCCCTTTTAAAACGGGCCACCGTGAGGCAATGGACTGTGACCAGTGCCTCTAGATTTCAGAGTTCTTCAAATACAATTTAAAGCTAAAGTGTAATTGTTAGAACAGAGGCTAATGTTAGACTTTTTAAAAAAATCAGGAATGTATTTCTAGATATGAGATTTGAAAATAGTTCTTCTAAATGTTTGTTTTAAATTGGACATAATAAATAATTAAGGCTTCCAAAATGATTGTTTAAATTGCTTTTCCAGTTTGCCTTGCAGGTTTTATAACAGTTTCCAGGTAGGACTATAGTAAAAGACAGATGATTCTTACAAGTTGATCAAAGGTAACTTTGGCATTTAATAATTTCCAGGTAAGATCATGCTTAAAAACTACTTCTGTGTGGACCATCTTGTTGTTTAATTGGAGTAAAGTGGCCTTTTGTAAGACATGTTGATCTGAAAACTGTGGTTCAGAGCCAGCCTGGGCAGAGAAAGTTCCCTGTGAGAGTCTTCATCTCTGTTCAACCAGCTGAGTGCTGGGAATAGAGTTGTGTGGAGCTGAAAGTGGCAGAGTGCTAGCCTTGAACTGGAGAGCTGAGGGACAGCACTCAGGCCCTGAGTCCAAGTCCAGCAACATATCAAGAGAAATGACAAAGGTGCATTTACCTCAGAATAAAAAAGTCACTCCTTGGACAAAAGTGATGGAGCATCCAGAGGCAGCAAGCCACTCCTTGGATGGCAGAGATGGTGTCAGATCCTACAGTCATGTGTGGTTAGCCCTTAAAAAGTTAATCAGAGGGCTGGGAATATGGCCTAGTGGCAAGAGTGCTTGCCTCCTACACATGAAGCTCTTGGTTCGATTCCCCAGCACCACATATATGGAAAATGGCCAGAAGGGGCGCTGTGGCTCAGGTGGCAGAGTGCTAGCCTGAGCGGGAAGAAGCCAGGGACAGTGCTCAGGCCAGGACTGGACAAAAAAAAAGATATGAGCTTATTGGTCAAACAACTACAAAAGCAATACTTGCAAAACTGTTTGGTGTAAGTGAATTGAACACCTCCGGGGAGGGGGGGGGGAAGGGAAAGGGGGAGGAGAGAGGGCGTATGAGGGACAAGATAACAAACAGTACAAGAAATGTATCCAATGCCTAACGTAAGAAACTGTAACCTCTCTGTACATCAGTTTTATAATAAAAATTTGAAAAAAAAAAGTTAATCAGAGCTGGTAGCTCCTAGAAGAATAGTTTGTAAGCATTCCTCTCTAACAGCCATGTCTGTCTACTGGGCAGGAACTTGTCAGTCATCTCTGACAGTGGAGAGTAAAGCTAAGATTGTCAAATGGGGAGATAGTTTAAAATCCCAACCCCCTGCATCTGCTCAAAGTCCTAACAGACAGGGAAAATTCTGAGTTATCATAGGGGATTTCACTAGTCAGGCCTTAGGATGAACTTCTTTAACCAGTCTATGCAGAAAGTTGCAGGCAACCCAGCAAGAGGTATGACATTCGATTGGAGCCACTGGGAGACACTGCTGCCTGCTGCCGCCACAATCCTTCCTATCCCATTTGGGTTAATATGAAGTATGGCCTGACAATCATCTGGAGCCATCTATAAACTTTTCACTGCTCAAGTATATTTGGACATCAGGGAATGCATGCATCCATTGATAAGCTGAAAGCATGTGATGATATGAGTCATTGTTTAACTGGTCCCCTTGGCTGACATAGTTAATAACCTCAGTAGCAGAACCTTTGGTGTTGGTAATATTTAATTTAATGGTTAGTCCTTATATTCGTAATAGGCTCACTACATTTGTAAGAGATTGTGTCAGTACAGTAGAACTAATGATGCTCAGGTCTCAGTATCAGCCCCTGGATATTGAAGACATAGAAATGTATGATAATGAGGCCATGATTGGCCCCCTCAGTAACCAGTAGAAGAGGAGGAAATGCAAGGGCTGACCTGAAAACTGGAGAAATTAAATATAAGTTTGGTGTTAACATTATAACAGTTTCTAAACTCTGGTGATTACTCCATGTTAGAGGGCTGCACCCCCACCTGTGAAACTAGTTTCTTGTAATTTGACATTTTAAAATGTAGGGAGCATTTGTTCACCTCTATACCTGGGTAACAACCATGGTAACAGACCGGAAGAAATGATCATCGTCATTGACTATAGAAATAACCATAATAGTAGTAGAAATGCCATGGTAACTGTTGGGTGGTTTACTTATGATTGAGTACTGGATTGTTTTAGCCCACTCAAGCTTGCTTAGTAGTAATGGGAAAACATGCTCGCAATTGTTAAAATAAAGTTGGTACTAGGTAAGCCTGACTGCAATATTCTGCTTCTGTAAATGGCTTGCTTAACCCATTTGTGACCTGCTCTACCCCTTGCATTAACCCCCTGCATCAGAGCTATGTGACCACCTGTTGTCAATGTCTGATATCGAGGCCAATTCCCGATATCAAAGCCAAAATAGATAACTGAAAGGGTAGATAGCCAATAGAAATAGGACAAGATTTGCTAAATGCCATCTAATCAAGTATCTGCCAAGTTGGATCCTGGTCCTGTTGTAATCGCAATAAAATCCCTGCCTATCTGAGGGTAGGGACTCTCAATCCAGATCCCCTGCGTCGGCGATGGTTGGGAGTCCAGGCTGGAGCTTGCATAAAGACTCATGCGTTTGCATCAGTATCGGCTGCTTGTTGGTCTTTGGGGACCGGAAATCTGGCATAACACTTCCTTCCTTTCTTGCTTCCACCCTCTGTACCTCCCTCTCTTACTTCATCACTTTCTTCCTCCTTTCCTTCCTGGCTGCCTTCTTCCATTCCTTCCTTCCCTTTTTAATTTGAGCTGAACTGGAATTGGACTTGGGGCAGCCTGGGGTCTATACCTGGGCTTTGTTTACGAGGCTAGTGCTCTACCACGTTTTGTCCAGTCCTGGGACTTGAACTCTAGGCCTATACTGTGTCCCCGAGCTTCTTTTGCTTGAGGAACTTTGAGCCAAAGTGATGCTTCTGGCTTTTTTCAGTAGTTTATGGGAGAAAAGAGACTCAGTTTCCTACTTGGGCTGGCTTCAAATCGTGATTCTCATATCTCAGCTCTCTAAGTAGCTAGGATCACAACAATCATGATCCACTGGCCACTGGCTTAAAACTTATTTTTCACCAGTCTACTCAGGAGGTCAAAAGTCCAAGAATCAAAGCCAGCCCAGGCAGGAAAGTCTATGAGCCTCTCCAATTAACCAAGAGAAAACTGAAAGTGGTGATGTGTCTCAAAAGGGTAGAATACTAGCCTTGAGCAAAAGACCTCAGGGACAGCACCCAGGCCCTGATTGAAAGCACTATCCATGATAAAGAAATAAGAAGACTATTTGAAATGAGGATTTAATAAAGAATTGGGATTCAATGATGGATGCATTTTTCACATGTTGCATAACTCCCAGACTTCTGCCTGTGTGAGCTCATAATATTTCTGGATCATGGAGATGTGGTGCTTTAAACAATCAGCCAGAAAATAATAATGGCAGAACAACCAGACCCCCCTTTTTTCCCCATGTGTGATGGTATTGAGGCTTGAACTCAGGCCCTGAGCTCTGTCCTTGAGATTTTACACTCAAAGCAGGAGCTCAACTACTTGAGCCAAAGCTCTAATTCTTGGTTTCTCTGAGATTAATTGGATAGAAGTTTCACAGACTTTCCTGGCTGGCTTTTCTGTTTTGTTTTGTTTTTGTCTTTGTTTTTGTTTTGCCAGTCCTGGGCCTTGGACTCAGGGCCTGAACACTGTCCCTGGCTTCTTTTTGCTCAAGGGTAGCACTCTGCCACTTGAGCCACAGTGCCACTTCTATATATGTGGTGCTGGGGAATCAAACCCAGGGCTTCATGTATAGGAGTCAAGCACTCTTGCCGCTAGGCCATGTTCCCAGCCACTCCTGGTTGGCTTTGAACCATGATCCTCAGAATATTAGAATAGCTGAGAGTGCAGGCATGAGCCACTGGTACCCAGGACTGAGAATCCTCAGAGATGACCCAGAGGCTCCCCAGGTCTCCAGAGACCCTAACTCAAGGTGCTGGAGGCCCTACTGCCTTCACAAAAAGTATGAATTTAAGGGCTGAGGATATGGTCTAGTGGCAAGAGTGCTTGACTCATATAAATGGAGACCTGGGTTTGATTCCTCAGCACCACATATATGCAAAATGGCCAGAAGTGGCACTGTGGCTCAGGTGGCAGAGTGCTAGCCTTGAGCATAAAGAAGCCAGGGACAGTGCTCAGGACATGAGTCCAAGGTCCAGGACTGGCAAAAAAAAAAAAAAAGTATAAATTTCAAGTCAACATAGTGTGTAGTAAATATCAAAGAATCATGTATTTCTGTGGAAGAATCTTATCTCAGTATGCACACCTGCACACCTTTGACTATAGCACCAGAAGTGTTCTTTGGACAAAGTAGTGACCCAATTAACCCCAGATAAGGGCAGAAACGGTTCACATTCCATTATTTGTAAAGTTATCTACTGTTTGCTCTCATTATTTTTGCTACACATTTTATTTTTATTTAAAGGTTTTAGGCAACCTAAGAACAAATGTAAAAGTAAAGATGCAGTAAAAATGAACTGCTTGGTATTCACTATTCATGTCTATCAAGCACAGCAGTAAACAAAAACCCCATATATTTAACCTTTTTTTTAGATTTGTTTTTTTGCTTTTGTGATTTTCTTTTGATATTTGCCTAACATGCATGTGCTGTAAAAATAGTTAATAGGGAAATAACTTGAGATGATGGCTAGCTTTGCTTAATGTCTTATGAAATTTTCATGACCAATCCAAGCATAATTGCGAAGAACACGTGTATTCAGTTCATGTAAGTGGAATACAAGTTGTATGAATGGAAAAAAAAAGTTACTGAGGGTTATTAATTGGATTCACCCCTCACTAAAAATTACTTCCAAACATTTACAACCTATTTTCCAGATTTTACAGGGAGACTCTAACCCAGCCTCTCCAAGAATACTTACACCTAAAGTGGTTGAGGCATTGAAAGTTATTGAGTGTGCAATTGGTGAGGCCCAACTTCTATGCATAGATTATTCCTAACCCATTGTTTTATGTATTTTAAATTCTAGTAAATTCCCTAATGCTGTTCCTTGGCAGGATGCTCCCATTGAATGGATACTTTTGGCTTTACAGTCTATGAGTGCAATTAACCCTTTGATTACTTTAATTTCCTCACTTATTTCTAAGGGAGGCAGGCTTTATATTCAGTTGAATGGGCATGAGCCTGATGCCTTAGGCCTGCTCCTGACTAGGAATGTATTTTTACAAACTTCCTTGGAATGGCAAATTGCAATGGCCAAATTTCCTGGGCAGGTACTTTTTCACTTGCCCGCATCACCATTATTGCAGTTTGCTGATGGTCACTATGGTACTGCCTGCTCCTTTATTTTCCCCAAACCTATTGCTAATGTTCCCAATGTGTTTATTGATAGGTCTAAAAGTTTTAAAAAGTAGGGCTTTGGTTACACTGCCCTCATCATACGTCCACCACACAGGTTCAATATAATAGCACATCTACACAAAGCGTGGAGCTGTTGGCCACCATTTGGGCTTTACAACAGTATTCTTTTACTATAAATTTGTACTCAGTCAATATGTTGTTTCTGCTTTACAGCGCATCCAGGATGTCATTATTCTTACTTCAGATGAGGAGCTGCTGCACCTTTTTTCTTCCCTCCAACAACTGTTGCAGCACACAACTCCTATATATATTTGTTATATATGTGCACATTCTCTTTTGTCTGGACATTTAATGTATGACAATGTCCTTCCTAATAAGTTTCCTTGTATTGCCATGCTTATTCAATTTCTGTTAATGCTACACATGATGCCCATCAAAAATTTCATCAAAATACAGCCACCCTTCCTAAGCACCTTAAATTAACACATGAGCAATCTCATACTATTGTTCTCCAGTGTGGCCATTGTCCACTTACTCTTGCTATTCCCACCGTCAGGGTTAACCCATGGGGTTTTCTGCCTAAACAATTGTGACAAATGGATGTGACCCATATCCCTTCTTTTGGTGGTTTATCCTATGTTCATATTTCTGTGGACACTTACTTTGGATTGCTTTTTGCTTCATTTCACACAAAAAGTCTTATAAAAATGTTGCCGCGCATTTATTTATGGCTATTGCCTTTATGGATTTGCCTCAACAAATTAAAACTGATAATGGCTTTGCCTATACTTCTCAGGCCTTTAAAACATTATGGTCACAACTACATTATTACTCTAACCACTGGCATTGCCTACAATGTACAAGGACAAGGCATTGTCGAGTGAGCCTATGGCACTTTAAAAAAGGAAATTCCAAAAATTAAAAGGGGAATATGCTACTCGGAAGACTTTACCATATACTATTATATCTATTTGTGTTTCAAATTTCTTAACTGTCTCCAAGGATGACTTCACTACTTCACTGCACCGATGGGAGAAAGTTGCCATGCCAACAGCAATGATGTGATGGAAAGATCCTTTGACAGGAGTCTGTTATGGTCCTGATGCCTTCTTACGATGGAGCCAAGAATTTGCTTGTGTTTTTACAGGATGTGGAGTTGCCGAGGTGGATTCCAGCCCAGCTTGTTGACCATGCTGAGACTGTCGGTTGTTCCAAAAGATGGGCTTAAAGGAGTGCATGCCTCAAACCTGCATCCAGAGGGCTCCATTCCCAACTTGGGGGCAAATAAAGACCCTATCCTCCAAGAGTCAGGAGATAGTGAAAGAACTTCTCACCTAAAACCATTTTCGTCACTATGCTGGCCTTGATAACTTGAGCCCAAGTGCCTGCTGAAGTCCACTGGACCTAATTGCCTGCCCTGCCCCTCCTTGCCTGTCCAGTGATTTGGGGGAACCATCTATTAGTGTGTTTATTAATGCCAAAGGCAGCATTTGGGGGAAAGAGTGTTGGATTTCATGAACCATATTATAAGCTTATAAATTGGAGAGAGCTGTCTGCTACCCCACCTGTTTGCATGTCCATGGACAGCATACATGGATGTTTTCATGTAGTAGAACATACACATATGGTAAGGTATACAGGGATAGACTATGGCCTTGTTTTCTTCAGGAGGAAATAGATATTTAGATGAAAAAAGATGGAGCTTATGCATAACACTTCTAGAGTTGCTTTGACAGGAGCTGCTGTTTGCCCCACCTGGCTTCCACTATGCCCAGAGGTTTTGGCAGCTGCCATTGACCAGCCTGGATGGTCTGGAGGGCCTGTGGATTTGACATCTTGTCCACTGTTCCAGTGGTGGGAATCCCCTACTATGCATTGCAGGACTGATCCCAGAGATGTGACATGATCAACAGCATCTTTCCAGCCACCATCATTGTCAGCCCACATGGACAAGCTCACTCTGATATATGGAGACTGGCTGATGCCTTGAGGCCTACTTGGACTAATGCCTTTTATCTTCCTGTACCTTTGTTCCAGGGACCTATCCCATCCCCTGACTTTGTGTCATTTACTTGCAAACTTGTGTTATGCATCCTTACATGCTGGTAGTTGGATCAGTTATGGTTGTAAAGGGTGGGGATGTGTTTCATGCTTCCTGCAAAACTGTGTTCTTACTAACTCCAAAAGCAATTTTATACATCCTGGAGCATGTACAGTATTTGTAACTATGTGCCCCCTTGTCTTATGTTGCCTGTAAAGTTGATGGAATCATGGTATATTGACGTTGGGCCTCAATTGCCTGTTGAGGTTCAGAAATCTCTTAGATGCTCACATAGATTTTTTGAGAATACTGATTGCCAGCATTATTGCTAATATACCTCTTATTGGTAGTGCAACTGCTTCAGCTGTGGTTCTTACCCAAACCATGAATGTTAATACTTTGGCTAAAAATATTTCTAGTGCCCTTGAGACTCAGCGCTACTAGATAAAAAGATTGTGGAATGTATGGATGCCTTGGAAACAGACATGCTGTATGTTAATATTCAGGTAAAACTGCTGAAGACCCCATTAAAAATGACTTGCAATGCTAATTATCAATACATTTGTGTTACCCCTCTTATATATAATGAAACTGTGACTTGGATCAATATTCAGCATCATTTTCAAGAAATCTGGTCCCATGATAATTTGAGCTCTGTCATTATACAGTTTCAGGGACAGATATTTGATATTGACCACTCTACCCTAAAGGCTGAGGATCCCGAAGACTTTGCTGCCTTAGTTCTCCATTACCTACAGGGATTTAACCCAGGAAATGTGTGGCAGCACTTCTTTTGTTATTTCTTGGGCATTTTTGTATTCATTGTTTTGGTGTTCCTTTCTCTGCCTTTCCTTCTGAGCTATTTAACTCCCCCTTTATTCTAGGTCCAGGCTGATTTGCACTTGCTCAACTTAAAAAACAAAATAGGTGGAAGATGGTGCAGACCCTGGGATGCCAGGATCTGGAAAGGTTTGAGCAAAGGCTCCATGGCCATGGACTTTAACCCTCAGGAATTGAAGCACTTGCCCTTTTGCTTTGGGGAAGTACTTCTTCCAGCTTTGGGGCCTAGGGGGTTACCTGAGGGAGCATGGTAGACAAGGATTGGTTGGTTTTGCCATCCGCCTTCTCTATGTCTCCATCATCAATCCCCTTGCCCCTTGGAAATACTTGTCTCTGCTGCAGCTGGCCTGTGGTGGGAGGTGTGTCCTTTTCTACTTGAATTCTCAGCACTTCCTGCCTTTGTGGGGTTGTCATCTGACTTCCTTTCTCCTGGCCAGGTTTATTCTTGGTGCTGAGGACAAAATGTGCTTAACTCTTATTTCAAACACGTGCATGTGGCTGGGAAGAGATTGCCTTGCCACCCACACAGGAGCCAGGACTTCAGCTTAAGCTTCCTAAAGAAGTCGCTATTAGAGGACATCCATTCATGAAGCATCTTCATGAGACACTCTGTTTCACATCTGGCTAGTTAAACTTATCTGTGTGTGTGTGTGTGTGTGTGTGTGTGTGTGTGTGTGTGGTTGTGCGTTTTTCTATGGAAACCACATTTTCTTGCCTGCCCTGCAGTACTGTTATGACTAGATTTCCTATCCCCAAGGAGCCGATTCTGATGCAAACACACAAGAGTCTTTATTGCAAGCTTGAGCATAGACTCTCAACCTTCAACGACACATTGGATCGGGACTGAGGGTCCCGACCCTCAGATAGGCAGGGATTTTATTGCGATTACAACAGGACCAGGGTATTTCAAACTTGGCAGATACTTGATTGGATGGCATTTAGCAAGCAAGTCTTGTCCTATTTCTATTGTCTGTCTACACTTTCAGCTAACTAGTTTGGCTTTGATAACAGGAAATGGACTAGATATCAGAACTGACTACAGGTGGTCATATAGTACTGTTACAGGGGGTTAATTGCACGGGGTAGAGCAAGTCACAAATGGGTTAAGCCAGCCGTTTACAGAAGCAGAATTTTGTGGTGAGCCTGACCTAGTATCAACTTTATTTTAACAATTGCTACCATGTTTTCCCATTACTACTAAGCAAGCTTGAGCAGGCTAAAACAATCCAGTACTCAATCATAAGTAAACCAACACAACATTAACATGGCATTTCTACTACGATTGTGGCTATTTTTATAGTCTGTGACTATGATCATGTTTTTTCCTGCGCTTACCATGGTTGCTACCCAGGTACAGAGTGGAATTCGGGCTCCCTATATTTTTAAATGTCAAAGTACAAGAAACTAGTCTCACGGGTGGGGGTGCAGCCCTCTAGCATGGAGTCATCACCAGGTTTAGAATCAGTTATAATTTTAACATTAAAACCTATATTTAGTTACTCCAGTTTTCAGGTCAGACCTAACAGTACCTTCTAAGGCATATGGCTAGGATGGGCCATTTGAGACAAGGGCTCTATCCTGCTCCTCTGGACAGCAATGAAGTCCCAAAGGATATTGACCCTGAGAGATTTGCAGAGGGACTTTCTGGGTTGGCACTCATTGACAGAAATGTGGACAATGCAGAAGATCCAAATAGGTGGAGATTACTTTCCTGAACCGAAGTTCCAATTCTATAATCTGGAGCATGATGGTTCTTGGGTAGTCACAGAGGAGGAACTTCTTGGCCTTTCTGATTTGCCTGTGTAGTCTGGCACTTCTTCACAGCATCAGAAATGAAAGCCAGGACGTAAGTGTATTCTCCAGGATACACATAATGCACATTAATTTTGAGTGGACCAGACAGAGTGGGCCTGAGCTTTTCATTTCAACCACATCTCTGGAGCCCCAGGAGATTCTGAATGCTTTTGAGATTCATGTATCCCGTGAACACACTATAAGAATTCTGGAGTCTGTTCAGCCTGGAAAGAACTAGAACCTGATCATGTTTTTATAAATGCTTGAAAGAAAACTCCTAAGGTGTGAAATAATCACTTACTACCTGTAATTTACTGTATCAATTCATCAAAAATAAAAAGTTTGGAAAAGCACAAGTAAGAAGATCTTGTTTTTCAGCAGCAAAGAATGAGAGTATTTTTCACCTCTAGAATCGTAGGTACACTGAAAGTCTGAAATCTGAGGATCACAATTAAAGACCTGTAAGGGCAGGATGTCCTTCAGACTCCCATCTCTAGTCAACCTCCAAAAGAACCAAATGCAGACTTGTGGTTCATGTCATAGAGTGTTGGCATTGAGCACAACAGCTAGGTGCCAGAACTGGCACAAAGAAACACACAAACAAATAAACCCAGGACCAAGGTCAAAAATACATAGACAATATTCTGGGGAAAGGTATGCAGGAAAATTCAACATCAAATAGCAAATGACTTCCAACTAAATTCAAGAGATTTTTCTACTCCTCCACCTTGCTTGGGGTGGGGATTCTCAGTACTTAAAGCTGTAGTGGTCGAGATTTGATCAAATGTGCCTTCAAAATGCAGACCACAGTTCATTTCTATAACCAATATTCACTTTCTGCCTGTTAGGTGTGAAAGGGAAAATAGTTCCTCCCTTTCCTTTTCAATTGAATTTTGGGTCACTTTGTCTAGTGTAGATTTGCTCTTGACCTCTCTTTCCCCAATATATATCTATTACATAGTTATCATCATCTCTCCTCATATCCTATCTCTCCATTGCAGGAAAAAAATGACCATCACAGCAACCATCTCACCTCCTCCTGACTGCAATGTCTACATCCAGAAAAGAGCATCCTCATTCCTAACTGTATCCTAGCTCCTGTGGCCTGTCTCCCATAGCGAAAATCTCTTGGCGACTGGCACCTGGAGGTAGTTTCTATTCTGCCTGCAGTTTGTGCCTCACTGAGAAGACAGAAATCAGCATCTATTACATAGAAATAATGTCCATTTGGCTCCAGTATGAGGTCCTGTCATATCGCTTGTGATTGCCAATTCCTGACTCCACCAACACCTGGCGACCTTGGTTCTGTCTCTGCAAGCTGCACTCTCCTTCTTCTTGCTCCATAGAAACCCTTTAAAGAACCAATGTGCAATGGAGGGGAGGGGATCTGGGCCCACTAAAGCAGGGTATTGACACACATAGGACAAGCTAAGAATCAGTAGATCATTCTGTGTCAATCCACCATCATAACCATCTCCACTATCTCCAGTAGAATAACAACATCACCAACATGATCTGTATATCCACCAGCACTGGCCTCATCATCACCACCAATACCACAATTAACACCATCAACATCACCATCACCATCACCACTATCATCATGGTAGTCACTACCATCTTCATACTGAACAAACATATGTCTTTATCTATTGTCTGTGCCAATTCTCACCACAACCCAATGACTTATCTTGAAACAGGAGGCCAGGTCCCAGGGAAGTCTAGCAGTGCCCACTTTCACTGCTCCCTGGCTCCTTCATACTCTGCCTGTCCCACATTGTCCTACTCCATTCTACCTCAACCCTGTCCTACCTCTGCCCTGTTCTACTTGCCGTGACCTATCTTTAGCCCTAACTGAGGAATTGAACCCTGAACCTCAGGAATTCTATGCAAGTGCTCTACCCCTATGCTAATTCCTTGCACTGACTTTCAGTTTGTCTTTGATCCTACTCCTCTTCTCCTATTTCTCTCTATGCCTTCACCACTTTCCTTCCCCTCCCATTCTCCCTCTCCTACAGCTGTTCCCTCTCTCCAGTGTTGAAGAATACAGGGCTTTGGGATTAACAGGCACTAATTCTGGCTCTAACTTGCCCTCCCAACCCAGACAGATTCTCTGAAATGTGATTTTATTTCAATTCATCGCAAAGTACACTCGTGCAAAAGTGATATATTTTGCGGAAGTGTCAGAATTTTTTAACCCCCCACACTCTCCTGACCTGTGGGAGAGATGGGGAAGGCACGCCCTGATGGGACGAGCCAAGAAAGGAAAGGGTTGACAGACCGGCCACTCCCAGCCCTCCCTCACTGAAAGACAATCAGATGCATCTGGGAGTCAAGTCAGCACAAGATCTCATTTATTGAGGGGAATACATGTAACTTATAAGGCACAAGAGCCAATCAGATAAGGGGAGGCATGAACTGTCCATAAGGGTGGAAAATCCAGGGACCAATCCTAGAGGCAGCCAGACTTTTCGTCACAGCCCACAGATCCATCTCTTGGTTCAGCGCCAGGTGCCATCTTAGCCACACGTGGCCCCAGGACTGAAACAGGTGGGGCCAGCCAGTTGACTTCCTCTTTCTGAGTCAAATGTGTCCCACATCTCTCCCTTTTTGTTTTATTAGACTGTCAGCTCGGCTCCCAATATCTCCTCTGTCTTTAGAAGTGAACCCGCCTGTCTTAGTTTGGGTGGGTCACCTTGTCTGCCTTACCTGTCATAGGGAACTTCTTCCAGAGCTAAGGTGAAGGCCCTGTCTTAGGTTGGTCAGACCGGCACCTCCTCTTACCTGTCTCTGGCTGCAGTTCTTCTCGGGGGAAATTTGGGGGGAGAGATTGACACTGAAGAGAAAGCCCTGTTATTTTCACCTCACGCATGTACATCCTGGTAGGGGCCTTGGCCAACCTCATTGGGTTCCCAGTCAGCCTCTTGTAAGGCAGCATATCATTGTCACACCACCATTAACTGAACAGCTGTGGCTCATTCCTTAAGAAATTGAAGAAGCCTATTAACCACACAAGGGCCAAATGTAAATACAAGCATTAACCAAGGGGCCCTCAAGGGGGAGAAGGTAAGGGAGCCACCCATTTAGCCCAGTAAAAACAGGCAGAGTCCCCCTTCTCTGGCGGTAAGAAGGGCCAGTTCCCAGCAATTCTGGAGGACCACAGCAGCCACGGTCCAGATGACTGTCAGGCAGTCCTCCTTCTTTGCCCAAATGGGATGAGCAGGAGCCCTGGTGGCAGCAGGCAGCAGTGGCTCTCAGTGGCTCCAATAGAATGTCACACCTCCTGCTGGGATGCCTGCAACTTTCTGCATAGACTGGTTAGAGAAGATTAACACATCATCTGACTTGAACAAAATCTAATATTTTCCTAGTTGCTTTTTTAAGTACACTGGCTTTTACAAGCTGGCACCCCACTAAATTCCAAAACAGCTTTTGGTAATCAATTGCCCTTGGGTAATTTTCGAGGCTGCTCCCGAATTTGCCCATCCGCCACGTGTAGAAGCTTAACCTAACACCTAACTTGAGTAAATTCTAATATTTTCCTGATTGCTTTTTTGGCCACCACCAACCAGTGTGCAGCTGGGACAGGGGCGCTTGGAGCGGAATCTAGGAGCTTTGGCCAGGCTCAAAAGGGTCTATGGGTACATAAGGTTTCCCAGACCCTTTTGGCTTGGGGGTCTGAGATCGCTAAACCACAGCTTTTGAGCATAAATCTCAGCGCTTTAAGAGCTTTTCATCATGCTTAGTATGAGATTGCCCCATCTTTTCAGGGATACCCTTACATTGGAACTCGCTTAGCTTGGCCCGCCGATAGATTAACTTTGGCGAATGTCTTCCTCATTGCCCCACGTTGGGCACCATTGTCGGGGTTTTTAGCCCTGTCCCCCACCTCCCACCCCCCCCCCCCACCGCACTCCGATGACCTGCAGGAGAGGTGGGGAAGGCACGCCCTGACTGCATGAGGCAAGAAAGGAAAGGGTCAACAGACCGCCCGCACCCATTCCTCCCACACCTGAGGGTAATCACACGGGTCTGGGAGTCAAGTCATTGCAAGATCTCGTTTATTGAGGGGAGAACATATAACTCATAAGGCACAAGAGCCAATCAGATAAGGGGAGGCATGAGCTGTCCATAAGGGCGGAAGAGCCTAGGACCAATCCTACAGGTGGCCAGATTTTTTGTCACAGCACACAGAACTACCACTTGCTTCAGCACCAGTCGCCATCTTAGCCACACGTGGCCCCAGGACTGAAACTGGTGGGGCCAGCTTGTTGACTTCCTCTTTCTGATCTAGGTGTGTCCAACAGGAAAGTTGCGTTCTGAACTTCAAAATTTGACAAGCCAAATGAAAATACAATATTTTAAGATATAACAATTTAAAGAGATGTCACATTAGTCCAACTCAAGTGGATAATGCTGTTTTTATTCATGTCAATAGACCAGGAAGACTCTTCTACAATGTGGCAGTTGGAATGGTACAGGCAACTTAGGGCCTGGTTCAAACCATTGGCAAATCTCTGCATTGGAATACATCGACAATGTAAAGGGCTCCTGGATTAACTTGGCAAAAGTTAGTCAGGCCACCTGGTGGGCTAAGAGATCACATAACCACCTTCTTTCCCCAGCTGAAGTTATTCAAAAGGTAAAGTGAGAATTTAAAATGCTCTAGTCACAATTGGGCTAAAGAATCCAGTCAAGTACTGGGTCACATCAATTGAGCTCCAGGGGACTCCCACTCAAGTTTCTTCAACCAAAAACTTTCTGGTGTCCTAAAATGCCTTGCTACAGAAGCAAGCCTTGGTGAAATAGGCCCTAGAATGCCAGTTATTTGTTAAAAAAGTCTCAAATCTTGGTGATTTGAAAGATTGGCACAAAATACCTCTTAGAATACAGAAACACTGGAAAAAGTACAACCCATATTTATTTTGCCCACTTTAGTATCTTTTGTGCAAATGTATTTGAGTGTGCGTGTGTGTGAGTGTGAACATATTCAAGATTAAAACTGTAAGTATGACATAAAAATGGTTGATTTTCAGTTGAAACTCCAAACAGGTCATCAAGTTTGTGTCTTTCCAAATGTTTTAAAGGATTCTTGCATTGCTTTAAAGAGGAAGTATAGTGTAAACAAAATATTTAATTTGCAGTTGCAAAATATTGGTATTTTAATGAATTAAACTGTGTGCACTGTAATCAAGTTACCTGGATTAGCAAAAGGCATCAGGAATTTGAAATTTATCTTCCTCCACTGTTTCCAAGTTTGAGGCTAAATGTCAGAAATTTGGATGTTAATGTTTATCACTGTTAAAGAACTGCTTCGGGTTTGTCAGTCAGAGATCAAAAGGAAAGGACAGGAAAACTTAGGATGAACCTGTGTGCCTATCTTTGGGGTGGAGGGGTGAATTGGCAAAGGTGAAACTTACCTGGTCCATGCATCTTGGCCTCAGGTGGGAGTCCACACATGATGGAAAAAGTGTAATGAGGCACAAAGGCAGTTCATTGAGCCCAAGGAATCAGATGGAAATATGCCCATTCTGCAGGACAGGCCAATACAGGCTTATCTTTGTCTGTTCCTTGCTGATGGACATTGGAAAACACAGGATAAAAGGGCCAATGTAATGATTTGTTTGGTATTTCTAAAACTACCCATCGGGATGTATTAAAATGTGGAAGTCTTAAAAAGAGGGTTAAAACATTTACCTTTATGATGTAATTTGATTTCTATGCTATTTTTCAATATGCATGTATTTTTTTAAAGCAAAGATAACAAGTCAGCATCCTTCTGTTTGTAATTCTGGTGCTTGTATTTCTTGCCTAATGATTCTTGATAGAGATATTTAGCAGAGAATTATGATTATAATACGTTATAATACATTTGAAATGCAAATATACTTTGGCGTGAACTTGAAAGTATTTCCACCTAGGTGATTATTCTTGATGGTTTAAAATTTTTCTTCTCATATATTGAAAGTCATTCCTTGGTCTTCTCTTTCTAAAATCTCTTTTTAATATTTTATTTTATTGAAAACATGATGTACAGAGGGATGACAATTAATGAAGGAAATGAGTATTTTTCTTCTCAAACACTGTTATGCTCCTCATTTATTCCCACTTTCCCTTGCCACTAAGTACCTTACCCACAAGTTGTAAAGTTCATTTCCAAAAAAATGTCTTGATGCATTGGTTTCCCCTCTGTCCTATGTCTCACCATTCTTTAATTCCTCAAATTAGATCAACATACATACAGCACACAGGTCACCAGTACCTAAACCTTTTCCCCTGCAGACAGCACCCATATGGGCATGTCTAAAGGAATTTCCAGAGGAGAGTGAGATGAGAGGCTGCTTCTATTCAGTAGGAGAACATTCTAGTTCACACTTTAGCCTTCATGAACCAGGGTGGCCCAGCATGTCCTTATCATGGTGATGGGAGTGATTTTACAATCTGCCATTTGCACTTGAGACCCATGGGTCTTCCCACAGATGGGAGGTTACCCATATGAACATGTCCCATGCTGTCCTCTTAGTGTTGGAACTGCGAAACTTCCGGGGGGAAAAAGATTCTACTTCTATGAATTCTGCATTCCTAACCTTATCTGTCCACCTCCAAGATGCTATGGCCATCAGTGAGTTTTCTGAGATTCTGGGAGAACGGATTTCAATCCATCCTCATGCACAACTCCCAGTTCCTTACAAAGTAATCTTTGACTGCTTCTGACATGTTAAACAGCCCAGGTGACACAGAAAATCAGAGATCCCCTTGCTTTGCTAATAGACGTCATGGTAGAAAACTAATTGAGGACAACAAAAGAATAATCCTTGACTGCTCATGGGACAAGCAGCTGAACAGCTTTGAAATGACTATTTTTATATTATCTTATGCATCTAATACCACCCTGAAAAGGGTGAGATTCTACAGTGAGCAGAGTATTATTTAACTCTTCTGATTCATTCCTGACCATTAAAGATGTCTTGTCTTGTGGGAGGCTTCATTAGTAACTCTCAGGGCTGAAGATGGGGAGGTCGTGCCAAGAGCCTCAGTCTTCAGCTATGGCATCTAGTTAGCCGTAATATAGGGGGATATATCCCTTGTTCTGCCTTACCAAATCTCATCCCCGGAGCACTGGAATTTTTCTAAAGAATTTGGACATGGATGGGTGCTTGCTAATATCTTCCAGCCTCCCTTGTTTTCAGTATAGCTATGAAAGGCATCATGCCAGTTGTCCTAACCCAAGGACACTTCCCTTTGACCTCCATCCAAGTTACTATCTTGGAACATTTTGGAAAATGTCCTAAAGCAGCTAGGCTCCAAGCACAAGGGCAAATCTCAGCTAATAAAGAACAGAAAACAACTGTGGTGACACTGGTGTTGATCTGAGGTTCTTTTTCCTGACATGGAATTTCACACCTCCACTCTATATGCTTCCTTCCAGAGTTACCAGAGACACAATCACAAATGACCTAGAGTTTACTATGCAAGACCATACACATCTTTGTCCTCACTTCCTACTCTTTTAACATTTATGCCTCTTTTGGGATTGCTGGCATTGTTTCACATGCATATATCAATAACACAGAATGTATAAAATCCAGGCTAGACACCCTGGTTTCCTTTTCAAAGGATTCTTTTCAGCTGCCTTCCATGGGTATGATTTGTCACAAGGAGAATTACACAGAACAGAGCTTAAGTCACACACATAAGAAGGCTTCCACATGTTTTACACATCTTACATGCTTTCCATTCAATCAATGTTACATGTTTTGTCATTTGAAACAACTTTAATCTTACAGTTAGACAGTGTATAAGATATGCAACCTGTTCATTACAAGGGATCTGCTAATTCAAAATTCCCCATTCAAGTACTTCAGACAATGTGTGATTGCTTCTATTTTGTGTAAAAAAAAAAACAACTCTAGCCAATTTGTACTTTAGTTGGAAAAACTTAATATATTTCTGATTTCTTCTGGGGCTGAATATTCTTAATTTATCATGGAGACCTGGTCTGGGATGAATTGTGGAATTGAGACAAAGCTCTTCGTCGATTGCATCAATGCCTTAGCTCATGCCATTCCCAGATCTCTTTAAATTGTATTCCTCATCTTTGTTACTTTGATAATTATCAACTATGTACAGTTTAACAAAGCATCTCTTCACTGATTATAACCACCAACATCACTACTATTTCTGGGAGATACACAGACACAAGGGTGCACGAGCCAGAGGAATGTACCGTGATTCAGCTGAAGAAAGGCAGCATCCAGCACCAGGCTGTAACCCAAAGCACAGGGTTGTGAAAGAAAAATGCTGCATTTCACACACATATCCCAAGGCAGCTCTGTCCCTCTCCTCTTTGGTCAGTACATCCTGTGCCAAAGCCAAAGCCTTGGTGGTCAGTGAGCCTCAAGATCACTTCCATGTGTCCTTCAGAATTTACTGTGCAGGTGTGCATTTGCCCCCTGATTTGTCATCATGGAAGACCCCACCAGTGCTACAGACACACTCAGAACAAAGGGTGGGCTTTTAGTTTTGAACAAGTGATCCATTAGGATAAATACAAAAGAAAAGAAGAAGAGGGCAAAGAATCAAATTTCAATTTACGAAAAGAAGAAATTACCACATTGAGAGGTGATCTAGCAGCCATAAACACTTCAATTTTCACAATGCAAACTACACTGGAACCAAAAAAACTCAGCACCCAAACTCCTAGAACCAATACACTGTTTTGGCAATGTACCAGGTTACAAAATCAATCCACAAAAATCAGCAACCTTTCTGTATATCTGCATCATACAAGCAGAAAAGGAAATTATGAAAACAATACCAGTTTCAATATCTAAAAAAAGATTAAAATACTTAGGGATTAAATTAGCCAAAGATGCCAATGACACATTAAATGAGAACTATAAAAATCTAAAAAGAGAAATCAAAGAGGACACCAGGAGATGGAAAGGCATCCCACGCTCATGGGTAGGCAGAATCAATATGTTGAAAATGGCCATATTGCCCAAAATGTTATACAAATTCAATGCAATCCCCATCAAAATCCCAGCTACATTCTTCACTGAAATAGTGCAAACAACCCATAAACTCATGTGGAACAACAAAAGACATAAAATACCCAAAGCAATTTTAGGCAAAAGAAGCAGTGGAGGAGGTATCACAATACCAGCTCTGCTGGGCTCTATGCAATGGAGAGTTTGTTCTTAATACTTGGCTTCTTGTACAGGTTTAATATGTGTGAAGCCCTCATAGTCTGTAGACACAATGAAATTGTCCCCTACTCCTATTTGAACTTCACATCACAGGACCAACTTACAAAGTGAGTGTGTTTTAGACTTCAGGGAGGCTACATTTCTTCAGCATGGTGGTATTTAGGGTGTGCTCTTGAGCCGTGAGATATAGCGCATTCTCCACAAGATGAAGAAGATATTGGAGAGTGGATACTGTTCTGAGCTCCAATTGAGACTGCAGCTCAGAGCTGAATTCTGTAAGAAACCATCATCGTGACAAAGGATGGCATCCAACTTTAAGAAAATGGTAGCACTACTAACGACAGGTTTTCTAGCTTCCTCCCTAGGGGCTACTGTCACTAACTATAATTTCATTGCCTAGGCAGCAAAAGGGGTTTAGCTAATGTACTGATCTACGAACTGACAGCAACAACCATGGGGTAATAATTGAGAATAAATTAGAATTTATGGACTTCTTTGGATTCCTGTTATCTCCTGCCTACCTCAAGTGCCATTGGCTCCATCTTGGCCATGTGACAGGCTGACTACTGAGAGATCTGTCAACACCTACATTGTGCCTGTCTGCTGCTTCAACTGAAACTTTGTAAGTCTGGGTCAGAACTAGAATGCTGTGCCCTCCTTCTCCTACCCCAGGTGGAGATCCACAAGTCCAGCAAAATCAAGATGGATGGTTCATTTCTCAAGGCTAAAAAAGAGATTGTATCTGGATATCAACAATTTAGGGCTCCACTGGCAGGAAGCTTCAACCTTGGCCTTGGCCAGGAGTAAGCAGACTCTGAAATACAAAAGAAGAAAGTTGAAATATTTTCTCTACTGAAGGATGTAGTTTGGGAATTATAAGGAATGTGGCCTTTCTTGGTATTTGCAAAGACTTAAAACATTAAAATATAGCACTTTGCTGCCTCATTCAGCTATCACAATTCTCCATACTTATTCTGTTTTTTTGTTGTTTTTTTTTTTGTTTTGGCCAGTCCTGGGGCTTGGACTCAGGGCCTGAGCACTGTCCCTTGCTTCTTTTTGTTCAAGGCTAGCACTCTGCCACTTGAGCCACAGTGCCACTTCTGGCTGTTTTCTGTATCTGTGGTGCTGGGGAATTGAACCCAGGGCCTCATGTATACCAGGCAAGCACTCTTGCCACTAGGCCATATCCCCAGCCCCCCATACTTATTCTGAATGAAAGGCCAGAGGTGGATTTAGATACATCAGTGACTATAGCACTTAGTAGAAGAACCATTATCAGACCCATCTTTACACTTACCTCTGGTATCCAAGCAACTGAGAGGTTCATTTTCGGTACACACAAAGACAAATTGCTGGACTATTCTATGGTGTCCCCTCTAGTGATAATACTATGATTCATTTAACAGATAGAGCCAGAACCAGCTCTAGCACCTGGTCTTGTTCTAGAGATTGATACTGTCTAAAAAAAAGCTCATACACAAAAAATTATTAGTACCTGTTCCAGAGCTGTAGGTGACTTCCTGGAATTCTGTATTTTCTAAAACCAATCCAATCCATTTCCAATGAAAGTTTAGAGGTCTCAACCATTTGCCTATAGACTCATATGGCTCTTACCAAACTTGTGGCTTCTCCACCCAATTCCTCCATCAACTCACAGTTTAATCTGCTCTTGGCCATACTTTTCCTGCTTTTACGTTGCTGCACTGTGACTCCACCAAGAGCTGAAAGGAAAGGTTAGATGTAGCTGACACCACTATCCTGCCAACCAAAATTGAGGCCTCAAACCTTTGTCTTGCTGAGAAATTTTATGTAGGTGTATCCACTGTGTCTTGGCAAAGGTAAAGTATTTTTGTGGTGATACTCTGAAGTTTGTTCATCATTGGGAGTTCTTAGAATGCAACAATGGACATAATCCTTGTATTTACCCTACCTGAAGTCTATTTTTGGGCCATAGATCGATACAAAATTGCTTTGCCTCCAGCCGTCATTTCGTCATTTTCTTCACACTTGTGCTGTGACTCATATGTGAGACTATTTTATTTACTTGAGTATTTCCATAAGGAAGCCTAAATTGTAATGTTATTCCAACACAATCCTGCCATATCTCTGCTGCTAGATGTATTCTTTTTTTGTGCCAGTCCTAGGGCTTGAAATGAGGACCAGGACACTATCCCTGTGTTTTTTATGCTCAAGAAGAGCGATCTACCACTTTGAGCCATGGCACCATTTCCATATTTGGGGTAGTTCAGTGAACATAAGAGGCTTACTATCATTCCTGTCTGGGCTAGCTTTGAACCACAGTTCTCAAGTCTCAAGTTCCTAAGTAGCTAAGATTATAGCTTTGAACCACCAATGCCCAGATCACTCTGTATATTTTTGTAGTAAGTTTTCATTTTCTGGCTCTGCAAACAAATATGATTTAATCCTTTTTTACATTCCCAACTTAGCGGAATCACCACTATTGAGGTTACCATCCACACAGCATTAGACGGGAACTCTAATTCCTTCAATCTCTACCTCATACATAGCTATCATGAGATATTTGCCATAACACCTAGGTAAGAGACCCCAGAAAATGTTTCCCAGCCTGGATTCAGGCAATGATCTTCTCATTTTCAACTATGATTATATTTGTTTGCCAGGTTATGCTTTAAGATTAATCATTCTATTCTTTTTTTTTTTTTTTTTTTTGGCCAGTCGTGGGCCTTGGACTCAGGGCCTGAGCACTGTCCCTGGCTTCTTCCCGCTCAAGGCTAGCACTCTGCCACTTGAGCCACAGCGCCGCTTCTGGCCGTTTTCTGTATATGTGGTGCTGGGGAATCGAACCTAGGGCCTCGTGTATCCGAGGCAGGCACTCTTGCCACTAGGCTATATCCCCAGCCCCAATCATTCTATTCTTGAAAAAAGAATGCACTAACCTTTTCTGGGATATAGCATTGGATCTATAGAATACTTTTGGGAATATACCCACTTATTTCAATTATGCCAGTTTGTGAATATAGGAAGTCTTTCCATTTTCTGTTTCTTATCCAGTTTTGAACTTCTAAGCTGTAGTTTTCATCATAGAGGTGTTTTACACATCATTACTTAAGTTTAGAGTTCTAGGTATTTATTTTCAGGAAAGCTGACATTTGAACACCTATATTAAATGAACTGTGGATTAACCTTTACTTTTTTGTCTTCATGGATTAAAAAAAAGCCTTAAGTTTGGGCCAAACACACAACAAAGAAATTATTGTTTCTATTCTACAGATATTAACTGTTACATTTTATATTGCTATCTTGTAAGAATGAGTTTCATTGTAGTTGTTTGATACTATCATGGAGTCTCCTGATCAAATACACCTACACCCATTACTTTTTTATTTATTTTAAATAGTTTTAAAATATCCTAATGGCCTCCATTATCTCATTTTCATTCATGTGTATGAAATTTCTAATGTTTTGATAGAATATATCTAAACTTTTTGAAAGCAACAGAAAATCAGATAAAATGTTCATATGGTTACATATTCATTCTTCCCTTCTTACCTCTGTACTTCTTTCTATATTTATCCATGAAGTTATTTTATGTGGTACTTACTTACTCCCTACTTCCCATTCATCTACTCTTGCCTTAGTACATCAGTCCACCCATGTGTACACTCTACATGTTCCTTTTTCTTTTTCTTTTTTTTTTTGGTATTACCCATTTTCTTTTCTTTTCTTATTTATTGTCAATGTGATGTACAGAGAGGTTACAGTTTCATAGGTTAGGCATTGGATAAATTTCTTGTATTCTTTGTTACATCCTCCCTTATTCCCCCTCCCCTTACTCCCTTTCCCTCTCCCACAGTGAGTTGTTCAGATGGTTTACAATAAACAGTTTTGCAAGTATTGATTTTGTAGTCGTTTGTCTTTTTATCCTGTGTCTCTCGATTTTGCTATTCCTTTTCACTTTCTTAGTTCTAATACCACTATATACAGTTTCCAACGTACTCAGATAAGATATAGTTATAGTGCAGTTACAATGACAGGAAGGGGATACAAGAGGATCATCAACAATAGAAGCTACAGTTTCACATGGACTGTTGAAAGTAATTACACGAGTGATGTAACACTTATTTCCATAACATGGAATTCATTTCGCTTAGCATTATCTTATGCATTCGTAGAGGCATAGCTATTAGGCTCTTGTGATCCTCTGCTGTGACTATCCTAAACCTGTGCTAATTATTCCCTATGAGGGAGACTACAGAGTCCATGTTTCTTTGATCTGGTTCACTTCACTTATTATCAGTTTTTCTGATTCTTTCCATTTTCTTACGAATGGGACAGTGTCATTATTTCTGATAGAGGCATAAAATTCCATTGTGTATATGAACCACATTTTTCTGATCCACTCCTCTACTGAAGGGTATCTGGGTTGGTTCCATATTTTAGCTATGACAAATTGTGCTGTGAAGAACATTGTTGTGCTGGTGGCTTTAGTGTGTTCTTGTTTGTGGTCTTTTGGGTAGACGCTCGAAAGGGGCTGCTGGGTCATAGGGAAGCTCTGTGTTTAGCCTTCTGAGGAATCCCAATACCGCTTGCCAGAGTGGCTGAACCAGTTTACATTTCCACCATCAATGAAGTAAGGTTCTCTTTTGGCCACACCCCTTCCAATGTTAGTTATTGTTAGTTTTCTTGATACAGGACATTCTTACTTGGGTGAGATGGAATCTCAATTTGTTTTGATTTTCATTTCTTTTATGGCCAGTGATGTAGAGCACTTTTTCATATGTCTCTCAGCCATTCTCATTTCCTTATCAGAGAAGTCTCTTTTTAAGTCTTTAGCCCACTTCTTGAGGGGGCTGTTGGTTCTTTGCGGTTTTGTTTTGGAGGAATTTACTTTTTTTAGTTCTGTATATATTTTATATATGAGGCCTTTGTGCATTGTATTGACGGTAAAGATCTTTTCCCAATCTGTGGGCTATGTGTTTATCTTGCAAACTATGTCCTTTGCCCTGCTGAAGCTCTGCAGTTTGATGCAGTACCATTTGTCCATCCTTTCTTTGATTGGTAGCATTTCTGGGTCTTTGTTAAGGAAGTTCCGTCCTGTGCCAAGGAGTCCAAGTGTTTCTTCTACTCCTTCTTTTAGTGTTTTCTTGGTATCTGTTTTAATTGAGAGGTCTTTGAACCATTTGGAATTGATTTTGTTGCAGGGTGTTATCTAAGGATCTAGTTTTAGTTTGTTGCAGTTGTAAACCAGTTTTGACAACACCATTTGTTAAAGAGGCTATCTATCTTCCATTCTATTTTTTTTTGTTCATTTATCAAAGACTAAGTCGACATAGTTGTGTAGGTTCATTTCTGGGACTTCAGTTCTGATCCATTGGTCTTCAGATCTGTTCTCCTGCCAATACCAAGCTGTTTTTATTACTATACCTTTATAATACAGCTTGAAGTTGGGTATTGTAATTCCTCCAGCACTGTTCTTTCTGCTTAGGATTGCTTTTGCTATTCAGGTTCTTTTATTATTCCAAATGAATTTCTGGATTGCATCTTCTATTTTATTAAAAAATAGTGTTGGGATCTCTCATTCCTTTATTTAAGAGAAAATTTGTATGTAAATTTACTAAAAACCAATGGAAGAAGAAATTAGAAAGGATCACACAATATTATGCAAGAGCATTCACGTCAAATATTCTCCCAACAACCTCATATATTACATCAGAAAATAAGGACTTAGTGTTTTCCTCAGTAATATTATCTCAATTCTATCACTGAATATTGTAAAATAAAGAGTTAAGACACACAAATACATTCCATAGAAGCAGGAATATTTTAATCATATCTTAAATATACTGCAGATGTTCTCTCTACAATTGCATGTTTTCATTTGCTCAATAATATGCTCTCCAGGGGCTGGGGATATGGCCTAGTGGCAAGAGAGCTTGCCTCGTATACATGAGGCCCTGGGTTCGATTCCCCAGCACCACATATACAGAAAACGGCCAGAAGTGGCGCTGTGGCTCAAGTGGCAGAGTGCTAGCCTTGAGCAAAAAGGAAGCCAGGGACAGTGCTCAGGCCCTGAGTACAAGGCCCAGGACTGGCCAAAAAAAAAAATAATAATAATAATATGCTCTCCAAAATGATCATGCATAAAATATCTTTGCAAGTATATTTTTTATTTACAACTCACATTTTAATTAGTAGCAATCTGTAGTCAGTTATGTCATAATTTATCTATTAGAAATGTAAATGTGAGAAGTCAATCTTAGTACCTCAAGATACCAAGCTCCAAGAATAAAGGTTCAATACCAGGCTGACAGGAAAGTCCATGAGAATCTTATTTCCAATTAAAAGAAAGGTAGAAGTGACCTGTTGCTCAAATAATAGAACAGCACTCAGTGAAAAAGCTAAGGGACAGGCTCTCCCCTGATTTGAAGCTCCACTACCAGCATGGATAAATGAATTTAATTAAGTATTAGGAGAAACAGGAATTGAATATTAGAAGAGACAAGGAATGATGGTATTTGTGTCCATATGTTTTAAATAGTTTTGTGGTTTTAAAAAGTAGTTTAGAACCTATGAACTCAACCTACTTGAAATAACAAATAATGATTTCCTTAACACATTAATAGCATAAAAAATGTGGCACATAAACATTCTCATGTCTCAACTGGTTGTTGTAATGGAGTCCTCTCCACCCCTGCCCCCCAAGGGAGGGGATTCCTGGTTCCTCCAAGAGTACACTACTCAGTGTCCAGCAGAAAGATAATAAAAGAATGGATTTATTGGGGAAGTAAAAAGGGAACCGACCAGCCAGGTTCGCAGTCCAGAAGTGGGAGCTGAAACTGTGACCTGAAGAGGTCTTCCAGGCCGGGTTATAAAGGCAAACATCACAGAGTCAAACCTGCCACACTCAGGTGGCCAATGAGGTTATAACACTTACAGAGCATGCAAGGTCACACGCAGGTGGCCAATGGAGTTACACTGTGTCTCTTAGTAACAGTTTGAACCAACCTATCATTTTAGTTAGAATTGGCACATGGATTTGGTGGGGCTCACAGGATGCAGATGGATACACCTACTCAAGGGAGGTCACAGGTTTAACCTTGAACGTTCCTTGAACCTTCTACAACTCAGGTGGTCAAGCAGTTTACAAAATCTTATCATAGTAAAGGGGAACTTCCCTGGATTTTTAGCAAGCCAGGCACAATCCCATCCCTGGGGCTCAATGGAGTCAACTTCTGCTCTCTTTAACTAAGATGGAATCAATCTGACACCCCTCAACAGCCAGTGATGATACTGGCCGGATCTGACCTCCGGATCTGTAAGAAGTGATAATATAACAAGAAAAAATCTTAAAAATATTTTTCATGTGTACCACGTTTGGTGTATTAGTTTAATGATGATTAAACAATAGTAAATTAAAAGGTTTTCAAGTGAGGAAGGAGAGAATCTTATGGATTTTTCGCGGAATAGGAGTAAAAAATAAATCTTAGACATTGTAATCTTAAACTGAAGTGGATTTTTTGTAGCTTCCACAAGCCACTCATAGAAGTCTAAAGTCATATGAGGGAAATGGAGAGAGAGAGGGAGTGGAAAGAGAGAGGATATTGTGAGGTACAAATAGAAAGAGAGAGTGACATAGACACAGAGAAAGGTCTCATGAAAGAAGCCCAGAATTACTGCAAAAAGTAAATGGGTGAGTGAAACTATTCACATATTCAAGAAAACAACCTTTAAGGATCATATTAAAAGGCAAATTTTTGTGAAGAGGAAAATATTAATGAAATTTATTAGAGGATTATGAGATATGATGGCATGTAGACAGAAGGTTAGGATAGTTAAAAGTTTTTTTAAAAAGTTCCAGGCACTGGTGTTTCGTACTTGTAATCTTAGCTAGTCAGAAGCTGAGATCTGAGGATTGTGGTCAAAGCCAGCTCTGACAGAAAAGTCTCCATGAGGCTCTTTTATCCAATTACTGACTGAAAAACTGTAAGTAGTACTGTGGCTCAAGTAGTAAAATGCTAGAATCAATCACAAGTTGTTTCATTGACGGCATGCAGAGTTCAAGCTCTATAATCCATAATAATTTATGGTAATTGAGGAAGCCACTACTGAAAAGACACTGGAAAGGAGGGGTAATAGGACTTATGTAAGAAAATAAAATCTCAATTTAAATAGTGATCACCACATGTCATACTAGAAAAATGAGTAATAGACCCTCAATCATTTAAATAAAATTCCACAATAAATACTAATTTAAGACTGAAAAATTGTTGTAGATTTACATCAGACCTGTATATTAATGAAACATATCAGATTAATCTTAAGAATGCTTATCTTATTTCTCCTTCTAGATCTTTTATCCCTGAAGCCATGCAGATAATTTCTATGCAACCTTAACAAGATGATATTGCACTTGAGGGCAGGGACTAGGAGCTTTGCACTGGAAGCCAAGATAGAGAAGACTTCCACATCCCCTGGCTGTTGTAGTAGTTAAGCAGAAAGGTGACCCAGACACTGCAGAACACCACTGTGCTGAATGTCAGGAATGTGACTTCATTAAATATGTGAGAATGATTCCAGGCCAGAAAAAGCCATAGGGAAGCTGATCAAGGTCAGAGAGCCCAGCTATTCCCGAACACAGTAGAAGGCAATGAACATACCCATAGTGCACAGGATGATGTTACTATGCTCAGAATATACATTTGTGTCTGTGAAGAGAGGAGAGGTTCCCAACCAGAGTCCACTAAGAGTCAACTAGATCTGGGTACAGATGGTTGCGATGAAGTTTAAGCCCATGATACCAGAAGCCACTTCATCCTTCTCCCTGATGGAGTGGCTTTGAGGGCCAGAACAACAGTCACATTATTTATGCTGGTCATGGATATTGAACTCAGGACCTAGGCACTATCCCTGAACCATTTTGTGCTCAAGGCTAAAATTCTACCAGTTGAGCCACAGCACCACTTATGGATTTTCAGTGGTTAATTGGTGATAAGGATCTCCTTAGTGGAACTTTTCTGCTGGGACTGGCTTTGAACATCAATCCTCAGATTTCAGCCTCCTGAGTAGCTAGGATTATAGGCATCAGCCATTGGCACCTGGCCATAGTCAGAGTTTTGACAACAGTGAAGACAATTGTACATGTGGCTTGCTGTTGGGTCCAAGTAACTGATGTCCAATAAAGAGCAATGAACATATAAAACCAATTATGAAATATATGAGCAAGGTGTACCTGAAAATTAACACCCCAAGAACAATGATAGTGAGCATAGAGAAGCAAAGAGACAACCATGCAGAGCCATGTCCAAAGAATCTCCAAAAGCTAGGAAAATTGCACCTGTCATCAGGCCCTGTTTGTTCTCTGTGTTGGCATACTGATCATCTAGACACTTCAGAAACTGGTACATATCTGGTGATAAGTAAAAACTAAGACCATATCTTGTTGTGTATTTTTTTCTTCAAAGAAATTAGGAAACATTTTACAGTACATCAGCATTTACTATCATAAAAATATTTTGATTTTTCTACAACATATTCCCTGCCAATTTCCACCCTCTTCTTCATTCAGTCTTTTTTGGTTTCAACTCATGTTTCCTGCAGTAATTATCATACATCCTGATAATGTTCCATTTTTTGCCATTTTAATGTCTTAACTACATTTTTCTACACCTTTTGATTCTCCTATTAACGGAAATGTTCAGAATTCTCCAACCATATTGAAAATAGTGAACAATACAATTTACGCTTTCCTACATATCTCTGTGAAATACTAATTTAGTCCTTGTGATACATCTTTGAATTTATCATTATATTTGTCACTCCTCATCTGTGAAGCAATAGGAACAGAGAAAACACTCTATCATTAGGCTCTGTGCAACACTCATGCTCATATCATAAACCAAGTGTATCTCTCAGAGCACTTGCATTGTTGCATGAAGACTTCTGGGCACTGCAAAATAAAATTCTATAAGATACATGTTTTCTACATGGACTAAATGTAACTTTTAAGATGAACACTGTCCTAAATAAGTTTCATGATTAATTTCTTGTTCCATTTGAATTGGACATAATGCGTACTGGTAAGTGAGATTTCCTGGAGATACCTTTGCCTACAATAGACTAGAATATATTAATAAAATATGTACTTCAAAATATGATCTGTGGCATTTCAACTAGGAATACTATCAGTACTCACAATTAAATTATTAACAAAGAGAAAGTTGGCATCTCTACTGCTAACATACAACTATTGCATTGACTTCATTGGATTGCGCAAAACTAGGGAGAGATGAAGAATTTCTTCACAAGTCATAGACTTATCCCACTAGCAATTTCATTCGCCAGGCAACTGGAACAATCAGAGTAACAGGAAGAATTCCCTCATGAGATTTCCTAAATACAGGACCTCAGCTCTCAAAGCTGACAGGGTGAGGAGGCTGAGGAAAATCAGATATGTGTGTGTAAGTGTTCAGGCTACTACCAAATACACAAATACTTCAGGGTTTCAAAGAACTAGATTATTAAATATAATATTTTATGCTAAAACCTAATGAATTAACTGAATGCTGGGTTAGATTTCATGTCCCATGATTCCCAAAGGAAAGTATTCTATAAACTTGATGTCTAGCCTACAGAACTGTTTAGAAATGTGAAATGTTTAAAAGATGGAAACTAATAGTGAGAAAATAAGTCCTACTGGCCAGCCCTATGGATCTTTCTTGAATTCATGATATTATATGTTGTCTCCTACTCATTTGTGACATTGTGGAGAGCAAGGAGGAATTATCCTCTTTAAAATTTTAAATGTATGTTGCAAACCACACACCTCTGTTTTATAGGGTTATACAAACACCATGACCATCATACCGTCCTACTTTTCCCATGGTCTTGAGAAGAGAATCTGCTTATGACAGGGGCTCCTTCAGTGATTTCCTCTCACCAAAGCCATTTAAGTGTTAGGCTAAGCATTGAATGAAACCTCCACAGGGGGAGCAAAATAAATCTGGCAAAAATAAAAAAAATGATTCTTCAGTCACTTTGTCACAGTGTTAGAAAGCTGCTAATAAAGGCGTAATTTATATTTTATGAAAAATTATAAATCAACATTTGGGAACACAGTTAAATTTTGGCTGGTGATGCTGGGGCTTGAAGTCAGCATCTGGGCACTGTCCTTCAGTTTTCTGTGTTCAAGGATGGCATTCTACCAATTGAGCCATGGCTCCATTTGAGTTTTGGGTATATAACTGAGATAAGTGTCTCACAGTTGTTTCTGTAAGTCTGGCTTTAAACTGATCTGTAACCCTAGGTCTGATATTGTCAGCCCGCTGAGCAGATAGATTTCTCTGCATGAGACATCAATGCTCAGCCCTATTTCATTAAGTTTCTTTTCTAACCATTAATTAGTAAATACAGTTTCTTAAGCTGGATGTATTTCAATGTGCAGTATTGAGTTGTTAGTGTGCACATAGTTTATAAATTTTTATTTCTGTGTTTATCAGTCTAACACTTGAATTCAGGTCCTGGGATTTCTCTCTGTGCTTTGCCACTTTAGGTTAGCACTGGATTCAAACCTATATTTCCAGGTTTTGTTGGAAAAATGAACATATGAGTCTTACAGACCTCCCTTCTTGGGCTACTTTCAAATCCTAATATTCAGATCTCAGACACCTAAATATCTAGTCTTATAGAATTAAGATTCTGGCCGACAAGGACATATAGATTTTAAGAGTGAAATTTGTTTATTTTTGTGTCTATAAAGTCATTCCAATTAGATTAAACCCATGTCTGTTGTTCCTATGGCCCACTCTACTATAGCTGCAGGTAAAGACAGTTGATTTCCATATACAGTATATGGAGAATATTTTCTGATTTCTCCTCAAATTCAAAACCTGGAAAATTCCAAATGTTTACAATGTCGTACTCTGTTTCAAACTTTCTTCCCCGGCACCACATATACAGAAAATGGCCAGAAGGGGCGCTGTGACTCAAGTGGCAGAGTGCTAGCCTTGAGCAAAATGAAGCCAGGGACAGTGCTCAGGCCCTGAGTCCAAGGCCCAGGATTGGCAAAAAAAAAATAAAAAAAAAAATAAAAAAAAAAAAAAATATATATATATATATATATATATATATATATATATTACAAATTTCTGTGAGGCTCTACATAAATAATAAACAATAGAAGATTTTCAAGAAATTGAAAATAGAGTTAACTTTTGATACAGATATACAACTCTGCGTGTGTGTGTGTGTTGCTCAGTTTTCTATAGAGATGCATGTTTCATCTGTTTTTTTCATCTTCATGTCCTTGATCCAGATAGTGTAGTTTTTGCAATTGAGAAAGCTTGAGAAGGGACAGTCTGAAGGACATGTTTAGGTTCTACCTACTGGACAATGAATTTGATGGACAATGAGTTGATGTAAAGGTGTAGTATAATTTTTACGGACTGGCCTATGTGGAAGGTCTAGTATATTGTGAGCAATGGAAGCATCTTATTTTTCATACTCATCCAACATGAGAATGGATGTTAAGGAAGGACTCATGTGCCAGCACTCTATCACTTCAGGAAGGTGATGGTCACTAGACAGAGCTAACTCATAATTTGCACTGGTGTATTCACTATTCAATGTACTGGGACTGAGATCTGAACATGTACCGATATTCTAAATCTAGGCAATGTAAGAATTTAATTTTGGTCATCTAATTGGTGTTGGAGAATGATTTAGGGTTCAAGAAACACCACAGGTTGGGTGTTAGACGTGCTGGAAGAAAAATAACATTACAGAACACCACCATCCGTGTCTCTGGAACAGTGTTTGCTGACTAGTTATGCTTAGGACTGTGAAAGAGAGAGTTACAGTATTGATTACTTGATCTGTCTTTCTTTGTTTCTTTGTCTTTGTCTTTTTCTTCGTTCTTACTTTGTTTATTTCCCCCCTCCTTCCCTCCCTTTCTCCTTCTTTCTTTCTATCTTTCTTTAATTATTATTATTATTATTGATTCTTGTTGATCCTGGGGCTTGAACTTCGGCTAGTGTACTTTCCCTGAGCCTTTTTTTTTTTCTTTGTTAAAGTGGATCTACAAATTTGAGTCACAGCACCACTTCCAGCTTTTTCTGAGTAGCTTGGATTACAGGCATGAGCCACTGATGAGAGGCTACTTAACTTCTTTTAGTGTTGGACCCGGGTAACTGTAGCCATAGTCGGGACACAGGGGATGCAAGGCAAGTGTACCAATGCATACTTTATTTCAGGAGGTCCAGGATTTATATAGGGTTAGAAATCCATTTCACAACTTCAAGAGTAAAATTTATACAGCATGATATGCATCTCAAATACAAAACTGGAGGATGTTACTACTCTGAGGGAGGAAACTAATACAAAAGCTTTCCTATTGTAGAAGGTAGTTACTACTTTCCTATCTAAAGTGAGAATCTATCACTAAAGGCAGCTGGTCAAGCCAGTCTCCTCAGGGAGACTCTGTACAAGGGAAGGGGAGAGTCTCATAACAAGAGGTGGGGTCCTTTGTCCTGCAAACACAAAGGAACTCATTAGGAGTGATTTTGCCCCAGGGCCTATTAGTGTGCTAATGAGGCATCTGATTAACTATGCCTAGGCTAAGTTTTCCACTGGTTAGAGAAGTTAATTCTCCAACATTTCCCCCTTGATTTAATAATTTTCAACAGCTGCTTTTCTACTAAGCTTAAGGGAAATGAGTAAAAATCAGAAGAATTATTTTTAGCTTAACGCTTCATTATTCCTATGATAGAACAATATCCTAAGAAAAAGACACATAGAATAAGTATTAAGGCATTAGAAGTGCTTCCAACACTATGGGTAATACTATGCCACCACCCCCTGGGGTCCAATCCTTCTAAGGTCTGGGCTAGTCCCTGGGCTATCTCATCAATTGAAGAGGCATCTGGTAATTCTTTTTGAAAAGCTTCAAACGTCCCCTTATAAATTTTTCTCACTTAAATTACCATTTACTATGGCTCCATCTATAAGCATTTTTATATCATTCCATTTACAATCAGAGGCCTTATATTTATAAGGTGTTAAACTCACATGACTAGAATTCCAATCACAGGTTAAAAGCAATCGTTGCTGCAAAGCCAGATATTTCTTTCCAAGCCAAAACACCCCTCCTTTGATGGCTTCTATCTCATCTTGAAGGTGGGCGTTTACTTCCAGCTGATGTTGCCATAAATTGTGGGAGTCCTGGTGCCAATGCACCATAAAGTCATAAGTTTGTACAGATTGTCCCAATGCGGCTCCAGATATCACTGCGGTTGTAGCAATGGCAATCAGTCCGATAATCAGTCCTGCGTTAATCAGTCCAATTGTACGAGGACTACTCTTTAAAAGCTGCTTGAAAAATCGCATTACTAGTCCTTATATAGGTCCTCCAGCCCTGGGATGATGCATGAGAACAGGCACCCAAAGTGAGTGGCACTGGGTCAAAAATCACTATAGAGAGAGAAAGAGAGATAGAGAGATAGCCAGAGAGACAGTTAATGAGAGTTGTTTACTTCTATCCCCATTATTTTATGTACTTTAAAATATTTAGTTGATTATATGTAACTTAAGATAGTCTTACTATTACATCACAATTTACACTCATAAAATTTAGTACCTGATTCATTAAACTGATACCCAGAACAATTTTAACAAGAGAACACTTAGCAGTGTGCCCCAGAATTATAAACCATGAGATTCCAGACTTAGCATCTTTGCCTTTTTAATACATCCAAATTGCAAAACTGTACAGAAATCAAATTATACCAGGTAAATAAACTTTTAACTCTCCTTTAAGATATTCCAGTTTGAATCCATCCTAAGGGGCAGTTTCAGAATTAGAAGTCAAAGCATTTATGTTTACCACCAGGTTTTCAATGTTTACCTGAAAACAAAAGAAACAAAAGTAAGGCCTCCATTGGCCTGTCCTATTGAATGGGCCTATCTCCATCCTACTCCTTAAAGCTTGATGAACTGCCTTGGTGCCAGCTTGCCTTCTTCCATCGTGAATGGACTGGCCCCTATGGCTATCCCATTACATGGACTGGCTAAGCTGCACCTTTGTCAGAGTACCGCTCATTCCTGAGGATAGGCTCACGGGCCCATGCTAAGTTATTATTTATTTGTTTGTTTGTTTTGTTTGTTTGTTTTTTTTGGCCAGTCCTGGGCCTTGAACTCAGGGCCTGAGCACTGTCCCTGGCTTCTTTTTGCTCAAGGCTAGCACTCTGCCACTTGAGCCACAGCACCACTTCTGGCCATTTTCTGTATATGTGGTGCTGGGGAATCGAACCCAGGGCCTAATGTATACAAGGAAAGCACTCTTGCCACTAGGCCATATCCCCAACCCCTATTTATTTGTTTTTAAACATGAATTAAAGAAATTTTAACTATATTTCTTCTTTAAAATAATGATCCTTTAAAACTATTGACAATGCCCAAACTTGATGACCTTTTGAAGTTTATAGTTAAACTAACCCATTTTTACATCACACATTCACACCCACATACATGTGTGTATGCACATACACACATTTACACATGCAAGTACTTATGTAAAAGAACTTAAAAGCGCTGAAAACAACTACCGGCCCTACGTTTTTTAGTGGCAAAAGGTATTTTTTTCCCAATCTTACACTTGCAATGATCAAAACTTAAGACAAATCCTTTAATGAATGATTTTAGCATTTTTTAGTCTTATTCACTAGAACCTGTTAGTTGTAGCAAAATATCTTAGCATACTACATTTTAGCTGAAGATAACTGGGTTGGGGTCCCCTGGAGTATAACTGAGACCACCCAGCATTTGACTCTAGTGTTTAGCCCAATTTTAGCTATGGGCATTTTACAGTTTTGAATCGGCTGTCTGAACACTTCTCTTAGATGCCTGCACCTTTTCAACTGCCTTCTAGCAGAATGGGACACAACACATGGTAGGCTCTGTTTTCCCCATGGACATGTAAAAGGAAAACCAAAATATGGGTAACAAAAATTTGTATTTAAACTGCTACCAACCTCAAAGACAAAACTAGTCAAGACAAAACAGGACATAGCAATAGAGGTTTTATTCCTTGGATGGCATGTCCAGCATCCACAAGCAGCCAACCAGAGTGATGGAAAGTCCATAGGGCCCTGAAAATTCTCAGTGGGATCCTCCCCAGCAGAGATGACCATCCCTCGGCAAACAGCCTGCTGAGGCCGCCTGCCCAGAGGCCTTTTTTCCCAATATAGCAGTCCACACAAAACACAACTAATCAGACAAGGACAAAGACACATGAAACATATGCATGAAACATGAAACACAGGTGCAAATTAAAAGTGCAATTGCAGTAAAAATTATCTTGAGAGGTAAAAGAAAAATCACTAGTCCTTCCCCAATTCCAGGCTGATGGAATGAAACAGTGAGTGTAAGCTCCCCTGCTAGTGCCTGATTGTAAAGAAAAGATGATAGGGAAGTCTCCTTTACTGGAATGGAACCACGAGTCAGCCCCATATTTCAGCAGTCCTAAGTTTAGTGAATCTCGTCAATATCTTCATAATGAGGGGGCTGTACTACACCTCCAGGTGGAGGGGGTTGAATGGCAGGAAATGTTTGATAGCAAGAGAGAGAAACAGAACCATAGGAATTAGAATAGGAGAAATAAAAGTGGGCACCATGGCTGCAATCTTTTGTTTTTCACTTTCTCCTTCCTGCCGGCCCCTGGCAGATCTCAAGACAGTCTGTAGCACTCCGACTGTGCTGCTGAGCTACCTATGTTAGTGTCATTCTCTGAAGGAGCATATGTAGAGGCTGAAGGCTTATTTGAATTTAATTTTTCTTTAACAAAACTGACAGGCGATTGTTCAGGTGAAGCCTTCTCTTTTAGCTTCTGCCCATTTTGAGTTTCTGCCTCCTCTGGCAGGTTATAGGCCTTCATGGCTTTCTCCATGTCAGCCTCTAGCTCAGAAGCTGATGTTATGATAGCATCAGGAAATATCATACACAGAGCTGCACGTGTTAGTGCCCAAACAGACCAAAATGTAACTGGAACCTTGTCACCACACCTATATGCCTTTTTCACATTATTCTTTACTCGTTCCCAGACTTCTAAATCTAAAGTATCTCCTTCCGGGAACCAAGGTATATACTCCACTACAACCTGCATGCACTCATCTCTTTGTGAACGCGAGACCATAGCCCCATTCCATTTTAGTACATCGTGGATAAAATTAGAAAAAGGAGTTGATTTAGCTTGTCCCATAACCCTGTAATTTTTTAAGGATAGGAGCTCACCACACAGATCCCTTATCTCCTGTGAATTACACACAGTTCCCTTATCTCCTGTGAATTAAAAATATCTCTTACCTCCACTTGAGAGCTCCACAGTTCTGCATCTCCTGTGGATCAATTATCAGGTCCCTGGATCCGGACACTTGTTGGACCTGGGTAAGTGCAGCCATAGTCGGGACACAGGGGACGCAAGGCTAGTGAACCAATGCATACTTTATTTCAGGAGGGTCAGGATTTATATAGGGTTAGAAATCAATTTCACAACTTCAAGGGTAAACATTAATACAGCATGATATCCATCTCAAATACAAAAATGGAGGATTTTACTACTGTGAGGGAGGAAACTAATACTAAAGCTTTCCTATTACAGGAGGTAGTTACTACTTCCCTATCTAGAGGGAGAATCTATCACTAAAGGCAGCTGGTCACACCAGTCTTCTCAAGGAGACTCTGTACAAGGGAAGGGGAGATTCTCATAACAAAAGGTGGGGTCCTTTGTCCCGCAAACACAAAGGAACTCATTAGGAGTGATTTTGCCCCAGAGCCTATTAGTGTGCTAATGAGACATCTTAGTAACTGTGCCAAGGCTGTTTTCCACTGGTCAGAGAAGTTAATTCTCCAACATTATAGCTTTACCATGTCTCATGGTTTTCCAATGTTGGATTTGGAAATGTTTTTGTTTTTTATCTAATCATGCAGAGAAAGTTTGGTAGCTAACGAGTTATAAACTCTTGCACATATGAATATTTTTATTCCTCTTGCTCTAAGGTTCCATTGAGCAGTTGTAGCAATTTCCCTTTTTCATTATTCATATTTATGTCGTATATTTACATTTTATTCTCATCCTTTACTTCTTCATTGAAATTAGATAGGGGAAATTTTCATGGTAAAATGCATAACTTTTGACATCAGGTTCACTCTTTTCCAATGTGGGAATCTTTGGTTGTGAAATTCGTGAGGTGGTTAGGCATTTGCGAAACCTTATTTGTTTATTTTACAGCAAAACATAGACCAAAGCTCAGAGTTTCAGTCTGGATTCTTTAGCTCTTCTTGCTATTCTAAGAAGTAGGGAATTTTCTCTCTACGTCAGTGTGATAATGTGCATGGTACACGTTTTTGTTTGTTTTTATTTCCTGAGTATAAAACTATTTTTGTTTACAATGAGGGATGTTTAAGTCTGTGTGTTTCACCCTTTTTTTTCCTTTTCAAATTTTTATTATCAAACTGATGTACAGAGAGGTTACAGTTTCATACGTTAGGCATTGGATACATTTCTTGTACTGTGTATTACCTTGTCCCTCATACCCCCCTCTCTCCTCCCCCTTTCCCTTTCCCCCCCTGAGTTGTTCAGTTCACTTACACCAAACATTTTGCAAGTATTGCTTTTGCAGTTGTTTGTCTTTTTTTTTTTACCCTGTGTCTCTCAATTTTGTTATTCCCTTTCAATTTCCTAGTTCCAATACCAGTATACACAGTTTCCAATATACTCAGATAAGATTACAGAGATAGTGTATGTACAACCACAGGAAGATGATAGAAGAACATCATCAGTAATAGAAGCTACAGATACACATGGGATGTTGAAAGTAGTTACAACTGTGATATGACAATTGTTTCCATAACATGGAGTTCATTTCACTTAGCATCATCTTATGTGTTCATAAGGGTATAGTTATTGGGCCTTGTGATGCTCTGCTATGACTTGCCTAAACTTGTACTAATTATTCCCAAAAAGGGAGACCATAGAGTCCATGTTTCTTTGGCTCTGGGTCACTTAGTATAATTTTTTCCAAGTCCTTCCATTTCCTTACAAATGGGACAATGTCATTCTTTCTGATAGAGGCATAAAATTCCATTGTGTATATGTACCACATTTTCCTGAACCATTCGTCAACTGAGGGGCAACTGGGTTGGTTCCAGATTCTCACTAAGACGAATTACACTGCGATGAACATTGTTGTGCTGGTGGCATTACTGTGATTTTGTTTGTGGTCTTTTGAATAGATACCCAAAAGTGGAGCTGCTGTTATTCCTAGGTATTTTATGTTTTGGGGGACTATTGTAAAAGGAGTTGCTTTCCTGATTTCCACCTCGGTCTTCGAGTTATTAGCATAGAGAAAGGGCGTTGATTTTTGAACGTTTATTTTATATCCTGCAACTTTGTCAAAGTTTTGGATAAGCTCTAGTAGCTTGAGGGTAGAGTCTATGGCATTCTTTAGGTATAGGATCATGTCATCTGAGAAGAGAGAAAGTTTAATTTCATCTTTTCCTATTTTGATTCCCTTTATATTGTCTTCTTGCCTAATTGCTCTGACTAGGAATTCTAGTACTATGTTGAAGAGCAGGGGAGAGAGTGGACATCCCTGCCTTGTCCTGATTTTGAAGGGAATGGCTTTAGTTTTTCACCATTTAGAGTTATGCTTGCTGTTGGTATGTCATAAACTGCCTTGATTATATTCAGGAATGTTCCCTGGAATCCCAGTTTTTCCATGGCTTATAGCATGAATGGGTGCTGGTTTTTATCGAACCCCATTTTCAGCATCCAGAGATAAAACCATGTGGTTCTTTATCTTGCTCCAGTTGATGTGGTGGATTACATTAATTGACTTGCGTATATTAAACCAACTTTGCATCCCTGGGATGAATCCAGTTTGATAGTGGTGTATGATTTTTTTGATGACCTGTTAAAGTTGATTGGCCAGAATTTTATTGAGAATTTTTCCATCTATGTTCATCAGGGAAATCGGTCTGTAGTCCTCTTTTCGTGATGAGTCCCTGCCTGGTTTTGGGATGAGGGTTATACTGACTTCATAGAATGATTCTGGTAGTGAAGGTTCTCTTTCCATTTCATTGAAGAGTTTGAGAAATATTGGTGTGAGTTCTGTTTTGAAGGCCTTGAAGAATTCTTTAGTGAATTCGTCTGTACCTGGGCTTTCCTTATATGAGAGATCATTTATTGCCATTTCTATTTCAATACTGGATATGGGTCTGTTTAGAAGGTTTAAATCTTCATGTTTAAGTTTGGGGATATGAAATTTTTCTAGGAAATCATCCATTTCTTCCAAGTTCTCGAATTTGTTGGCACAAATTTTGCAAAATAGTCCCTTATTATTTTCTGAATTTCGGTTATTTCTGTGGTGATGTTACCTGTTTCATCTCTGATCTTGTTTATTTGAGTGTGCTGCCTTTGTTTTTTGGTCAGGTTTGCCAGGGGTCACTGTATCTTGTTGATTTTTTCAAAGAACCAACTCTTTGTTTTGTTGATGCTTTCAATGGTTTATTTCATCTCTAATTGGTTTAATTCTGATTTGATTTTAATTATTTGCTTCCATCTGTTGACTTGGGGTTTGGCTTGCTGTTCTCTCTCCACAAAATTAAGGTGCTTCCTTAAATTATCGAGTTGCTGTTTCTCCAGTTTGTTGATGTATGTACTCAGAGATATAAATTTTCCTGTGAGTACTGCCTTTGCTGTGTCCCAAAGGAGCTGGTACTTTGTGTCCTCAACTTGGTTGAATTCCATAAGCATTTGTATTTCTGTTTTTCAGTGACCCACTGATGGTTCAGCAGTGTGTTGTTTAGTCTCCATGAATTGTAGGATTTTCTGTGATGGCTGTTTGAGTTGAGCTCTAATTTTATTCCATTGTTGTCTGAGAGAATGCAGGGATGGTTTTGATACTTCTGAATTTGTACAGATTTTCTTTGTGCCTTATGACGTGATCTATTTTGGAGAATGTTTCATGTGCTGCGGAGAAGAATGTGTATTCTGTTGTTGCTGGGTGGAATATTCTGTAGATGTGGGTTAAGTCTAGTTGGTCTATGCAATTAGTAAGTTCTGTGGTTTCATTGTTCAGTTTTTGGCGTGTTGATCTGTCCAGAGGTGATAGTGGAGTGTTAAAGCCCCCAACTATCAATGTGTTTGGGTCTAAGAGTGTTTGTAGAGTCAGTAGTGTTTGTTTGATGAAGTTGGGTGCTCCTGCATTTGGTGTGTAGATATTTAGAATGGTTATGTCTTCCTGTAGGAGAGATCCCTTTATTAGTATGTAGTAGCCTTCTTTGTCTCTTCTTAACTTTTTAAATTTGAAGTCAATTTTGTCTGATACTAGGATTGGAATTCCAGCTTGCTTATGGGGGCCATTTGCTTGATAGATTTGATTACAGCCTTTCACTTTTAGAAGACGTTTACTTTTGCTGGATAGATGTGTCACTTGGAGGAAGCAGAAAGATGGATCTTGATTTTTGATTATGAGCCTATGTCGTTTGATTGGGGAATTAAGTCCATTAATGTTGAGACTTAGGATTGAGAGATGATCGTTTGATCCTTTCCTTATCACTATCTTGTTTAAAGCTGTGTCTTCCCATTTCTTGATCTTATGTTTACTATTTAGGGATCATTTCTCTGTCTGTATTGGGATCTTGATTATTTTCCCTGTATAGTACATCTTTGAGGATTTTCTGTAAAGCTGGTCTGGTGGAGATATAATCTTTCAGTTTTTCCTTACTGTGGAAGATTTTTATTTGACCTTCGGCTATGAATGAGAGTTTGGCTGGGTACAGAATTCTTGCTTGGTAGTTATTTTTATTTACTGTTTGGTATACTTCATTCCAGGCTCTCCTTGCTTTCATGGTCTGTGCTGAGAAGTTTGGGGTAATTCTGATTGCTGATTGTGCCAGGGGGATGTCCTATTCTGGTCTTGTCAGTTTGAGGTTCTAAATGCTTCTTGTATCTGTATAGGCCTTTCCTTCTGGATAGTTGGGAATTTCAACTAATATTCTGTTAAATAGGTTGCCTATCCCATTAAGTTCTTTCTCCAAGCTTTCCTCAATACCTATTTTTCTTAAATTGGGCTTCCTGATCGTGTCTTGAATCTCCTGTAGCGATCTGTTTTGTTGATTGGACTGGATTTGTATTGTTTTTTTATCTTTCTCCATAGAATCTAAGGAATCTTCAGCTCTTGAGATTCGATCTTCTGCTTCAGTTATTCGGGACTGTAGGCTAGCTACTTGATTTCAAATCTCTTTTCCTTCTGACTGGCCTTTCCTGTTGATTTCCATGTCATTTTGTAGGTCTTGTATGGACTTCTTTACTTCATTAACTTCACTACTTTGGTTTTGAGTGTTGTCTCTCAAGTGTTTAAGCTGGGTAGCTATCTTTTCATTTGACTCTTGGAGTTCATTTATCTTTCTATTTGTGGATGCCATGAAATTCTCCATTAAGTTTTGCTTTGCCTCCTCATGCTCTAGAATAATTGACTGAAGAAATTCGAACTTTTCATTTATCATGTTTATCAGTAGACTTTGCAGAGAATTTTGGCGGTTCTCTTCTATGTCTTTGATTGACTGCTCTGCTTCCTGCTTTTTTGAGTGGTAGATAAGACTTCATTGTTTGCCATCTTTCTTGTGTTCCTTCTGCCCATTTGGATTGGGAATGCCAGTCTACCAGCACCTTTGAGCACCGTTCAATACCCAAAGTAGCCCTTACCTAGCACTGTTGTGTAAATCTTACAAGTTCACAATTATATACAGATAACTTGTATACCTGTCTATAAAATTAGATTTGGTGTTCCTAAAGAATACAATTTCAATATAACAACCGATCCTGGGCCCTGTATTCAGTCGTTACTTATTTACTGTTACTAGCCTATAAGCAATAATTGTTTTTATATTAAGTTCTTTTAGGACTGGCTTTCTTATGAACTCATTTGATTCATTCCTATTAAGCTGGGATATTCTCTATCCAATAACTGGGAGTCATTGGAACCTGGAGGTCCAGGCATTATGTCAGGAGGGTAAGTTTAAGGTAGTAAAGATAATAGAGTAAAATATATTGGGGGGGGGGTGATTTTGGTTTAGTTTCAGTGACGTGGAAATGTGGAGAAGAGTAGAATCAGTAGAAAGAACATGGTTAAAATGATAGACAATTGAGAGTTAGCTGAAAAGAGTGGAGGCGTTATTCATAGGAAAGTAATTTTTAAAGAAAGAGAATGCAAAGAGAGAAATAAAGTAAAAATACTGGAAGACAGATGTACAAAACAGAAAAAAATTATTTTAAAAAGAAAAATAAAATAAAAAGTAATAAAACCAGAAAAGGAATAACCCAAACAAACAAACAAAAAGAAAAACCTTGATAAAACAAACCGGTAAAAATGGAAAACAAATAAACAAGAAAAACCAACGACGTTTCTGAAGTGAAAAAATTAAAAAAATATATTTTTTTAAAGTTTAAAATTCAACATCCATAAATCAATCAACGTAATTCACCACATAAACAGATCTAAAATTAAGAATTTCATTGTTATCTCAGTCGATGCCCAAAAAGCCTTTGACAAAATACAACATCCATACCTATTAAAAGCTTTGGAGAGAACAGGAATAGATGGAACATTCCTCAAAACAATAAAAGCCATATACAACAGAACATCTGCTAATATCATATTAAATGGAGAGAAACTTAAATCATTCCCCATAAACTCAGGAACAAGACAAGGATGCCCACTCTCCCCACTTCTGTTCAACATAGTGCTGGAATCCCTAGCCATAGCAATAAGGCAAGAGGAGGACATCAAAGGGATCCACATCGGCAAGGAAGAAATCAAGTTATCCCTATTCGCAGACGACATGATCTTATATCTGAAGGACCCCAAAAACTCAGTACCCAAACTTCTACACCTAATAAACCAATTTGGCAAAGTAGCAGGATACAAAATCAATCCACAAAAGTCAGCAGCTTTTCTGTACACCAGCAATAGACAAACAGAAAAGGAAATTATGGAAACAATTCCATTTACAGTAGCCAAAAAAAGAATAAAGTACCTAGGGATCAACTTAACCAAGGACGTGATGGACCTATTCAATGAAAACTACAAAAATCTAATAAGGGAAATCAAAGAAGACACAAGGAGATGGAAAGACCTCCCATGCTCATGGGTAGGCAGAATCAATATAGTGAAAATGGCCATATTGCCCAAATTGTTATACAAATTCAATGCAATAACTATCAAAATCCCAGCCACATTCTTCACTGAAATAGAGAAACCAATCCATAAATTCATTTGGAACAGCAAAAAACCTAGAATAGCCAAAGCAATTCTAGGCAAAAAAATAGTGCAGGAGGTATCACAATACCAGACTTCAAGCTCTACTACAAGACCATCATAACAAAAACAGCATGGTATTGGTATAAAAACAGATCGGAAGACCAGTGGATTAGAATTGAAGACCCAGAAATAAAACCGCACTCTTACAGCCAACTGATATTCGACAAAGGAGCTAAAGACATACAATGGAATAAACATAGCCTCTTCAACTACTGGTGCTGGGAGAACTGGGCAGCCATATGCAGAAAACTCAAAGTAGACCCAAGCCTATCACCATGCACCAAGATCAACTCAAAATGGATCAAGGACCTCAACATCAGACCTGAATCCTTGAAACTACTGAAGGACAGAGTAGGAAAGACACTGGAACTTATAGGCACAGGAAGGAACTTCCTGAATAGAGTCCCAGGGGCACAACAAATAGGGGAAAGACTCAACAAATGGGACTACTACAAATTAAAAAGTTTCTGCACAGCTAAGGTCATAGCCACCAAAATAGAAAGACAGCCAACGATATGGGCAAGGATATTTACCAGCACAGCAACAGACAAAGGCCTGATATCGGTCATCTACAGAGAACTCAAAAAACTAAGCCCCTCCAAGCCCAATAAACCTATTAGGAAATGGGCAAAAGAGCTAAAGAGAGACTTCACAAGAGAAGATATAAAAATGGCAAAGAAACACATGAGGAAATGCTCAACATCCCTGCTAGTAACGGAAATGCAAATAAAAACAACCCTGAGATACCACCTCACCACAGTTAGAATGGCCTATACTCTGAACTCAGGAAACAACAAATGCTGGAGGCGCTGTGGGGAAAGAGGAACCCTTCTCCATTGTTGGTGGGAGTGCAAATTAGTACAACCACTTTGGAGAACAGTATGGAGGTTTCTCAAAAAGCTCAATATAGACCTACCCTATGACCCAGCCATACCACTCCTAGGCATCTATCCTAAACAGCAAAACCCAAGATATCAAAAAGACATTTGTACTTCCATGTTTATAGCGGCACAATTCACAATAGCCAAAATATGGAAACAACCCAGATGCCCCTCCACAGACGAATGGATCCAAAAAATATGGTATTTATATACAATGGAATACTACATAGCGATTAGGAATGGTGAAATACTGTTATTCGCAGGGAAATGGTCAGAACTCGAACAAATAATGTTGAGTGAGACAAGCTTAGAACACAGAAAACAAAGGGGCATGATCTCCCTGATATATGACTGTTAACAAAGGGAGACGGAGAGACAGTAGAGACCAAGTCTGTGAACACTGTATATGTGCTTGATACATTGTATATTGCATGTGTCTACCTGACCTAGACAAGGGATGGAAAAACAGGCTGTAAGATATCACAAGAAATGTACACACTGCCCTACTATGTAACTGTACCCTCTTTGCACAACACCTTGTAAAAAAAATTATGTTCAATTAATAAAAAAAAAATGTTTGTAAAGGAAAAAAAAATGGAGTCCTCCTTGTTTGCATGGTCTTTCTCCAGTCTCTGGTTTCTGTGCGATGGTCTGCAGTCTATTTTCCTAATTGGCTGGTTTGACTTGATTTCAGTTTGCAGGGGGTAGATCTGTTCTGACCCTTCTCCCCTGCTGGTGCAATCCTGGGTCGATGTGGTTCGCACAGCTTGCAGGTAGGCCTTGGGCGTCCTCTGTAGATGGTGACGTGAGCAGTCTCAGGAACCATGGCTCCTCTTTCTGCTGTGGGACCGCTGCCTTTGACGCCTGGCTTTGAATAGGCTGTGGACTCAGAAGGGCTGGGCACCTCTGGCCTGTTTTACCCAGATGAGAGTTGCTGGCCAGGGGGAGTCTGCTCCCTCCTGGGCAGGGAGGCTTCCTTGGCAGAGGTGGCTATGGAATACAGCTCCATTTCAGGATGGGAATTGGGCTTCCTCTGTGATGGGACCTTTTAACTGTCTCAGGGACTGTCTGGTGTTTCCTTGCCACTGGTAGCTGCTCGCCGCTATTGCTTTAAATTTAGAAATTCCGGTGGGCAGGGCGGGGCACTTCTGGCTAAGCCGAGGCCCAGGACTTGCCTCTGCCAGGGCAGGGGGCATTCTCTAGGGCGGAGCTGGCTCTCACTGGTCAGGCCCTCTTGCCCTTTTCAAAGATGGCTCCTTTGACCTTGCTTTCCCTAGGCCCGCTTTAGTTCCAATCTGGTCTGACCCTATGCCAGTGGCAAAGATGGCACTTTTCTCTGGCAGTGGGGAAATGGCTGCCTTCCAGAAGCTGCTCTGTGGGCACGAGTGAGATTATCTTTCATGGGGTACTCACGCTTTCTCTGCGATTTCAGATTGTCCATGCTCAGCCGCTGTCTGGAGGATTTCTCCCTGGTCTATGGTGTGTGCTTTAGCCGCACAGAGTGCGGATTGCTGTGCCAGGTGCTGTGCTGGCGCCGGCACTGGCGCGGCGGCGGGATGCCGCCTGGAGCTCACATCTGTGTTTTCAGACGAGCAAAATCGATTTTTCCTTCCTGGTCAGAATCCCTGTACTGTTAGAACGTACTCCGGCTGTCTTTCTAGGAGTAAAAGTTTCTATGGGGTGAGAAAACTGCGATGTCAGAGAAAGCTCAGCTAGGGCTCTGCTGCTTCTCCGCCGTCTTCCCGGAAGTCTCCTGTGTTTCATTCTTTAAGAAAACATAAGATGCAAATACCTTATGTTTCCAATTCAGTGTAAATTATTTACCCAAACTTAGACCATAAACTCAAGGGTGTTTTTTTCCCTAGGTTTAAACTAGATTTGAAAGTTATAGGTTCATTCCAATAATCACTACATCTGAACAAAACATTCTTGGAAAATCTTTCTTTTGTTGTTGTTGCCTGTGGGGATTGATCTCTGGGCCTAGTCACCATCCAAGAGTTCTTCAGCTCAAGGCTAGATCTCTAACACTTGAGCCACAGGGCCCTTCCTCTTGGCAAATCTTTATTACAATTTTATTGTAATTAAAGTTTTGGAGACTAGTGAATGTCATGAATTTGCAAGGCTCTGTTTCGTACTACATTGTAACATATTTCCCACAAAAATTTCAAAATGTTTTTAATGTCTGTCTTTTAAGAAAATAGTGATACAGTTTTACATTTAGCAAGGCAGGGAATCATGTTGGAATAAGGAGAGGAAGTACACATCACATCTTTCACAATTCTTTCTTTTTAGATACAAGATTTGAGAGAGGTTGATTAATAATGTCCAACAGGGGCTTGGAATGTGGCCAAGTGGCAAGAGCGCTTGCCTCCTACACATGAAGCTCTCGGTTCGATTCCCCAGCACCACGTATATGGAAAATGGCCAGAAGGTGCGCTGTGGCTCAGGTAGCAGAGTGCTAGCCTTGAGCGGGAAGAAGCCAGAGATGGTGCTCAGGCCCTGAGTCCAAGGCCCAGGACTGGCAAAAAAACAAAAACAAACAAACAAAAGAATGTCCAACAGAGTGTGTGTCACGGTACTTCAAAATACATATGTCAGAATGTAAGATTTACTTCCCAACTATAAGTATAATGGGCAAATTACATTTAACTGGCTGCTTTTTATTTAATTTCAGTACTCATAATCTAGCTATTGTAGCATAATTCAGTTTCCCATGGCTTCATGGTATGGCTTTGGTATCTACAACGTTGTCTGTAGTTCATACCTTTTCTTGAAGAATAGAGGGCTAATAGAGAATGTATCTCCTCACTTTCAACAGCTATCTTCTATCAAACATAGATATATGGTGTATTCTTCATTTTAACAGCAAACTTTAAAGAGAGGTGCAAGTACTCTCAAAAAATGTGTGCCTTGCTTAAATTTCCTGGTAACATTGCTTTGAGTATGTCATATTTGGTCCTAATATTAGGGGAAATAATTTGCTTTGTAGTTCTCCTTTGTGAACCTGGACAAGTAGCAGCCAATGTTTACTAGAGAGCTGGAGTTATGAAGTGGTCCTTCCAGGGATTTTCTTCGACAACAAGAAGCATCATGGCCTACAAGCAACAATATCAGGAGTTCTGCAGCAATAGTCTGGCATCTTCCAGTCCTGCTGTAATCTGCTATGGGTTTGTAGACATTAGATTATTTAGAAACTACAAATAAACCTTCTGGAGTGTTTTAAAATTGGTTTTCTCTAATCTTTCTGCAGATCACCAAAACACGTTTGATTTTTCTATCTTTCTTTTTATGGATTTTTTTGTGAAAGAACTTACTGCTTACCTGAGTCATTTGGGGGGATGGGTAGAGGGTGTTGAAGCTTAAATTCAGGGCACAGGTGCTGTCCCTGTTCTCTCTTTTGCTCAAGGCTAGCACTATAACTATTTCACCAGCAATTCCACTTCTGGTTCTCTGGTGGTTAATTGGAGATAACTGTATCATGAATTTCCTGCTTGGCCTGACAGTAAATCACTATTTTCAGATCTCATCTTCCTGAACAGCTAGAGTTACAGGTAGCCACCCGTAACTGGCTGTGTCTTTTTTTTTTTTTTATCACCAGCATGGTAATAAAAAGTTCTGGATAGGTGGGGATCTCTCATGCTGTGATGAGTCTTAACAACTTGCTACTGAATGAGTTATCAGAGTTTTACTGCTCAATAAAAATGCCATTGTGGGGATAAAATTATTAAATCAAGAAGAAAGATAAAATGTTAACTTTAATAGAAACTGAATATTTGACCATCTCATAATAAAATTACTAGTAATTTAGGAATATACAGTAAATAGTATACTTTTAGAAAGGAATATATACACAATGTGGGGTCTTTTTGACAAAAAATTCCAATTTAAAACTAAAGCAATAAAAGTTCATTGTTATCATATAAACACTCACATAGTAGAAAACAAATGTCATAATACTCATAAATTGACATGTCGAATTGAAAACCTCAGTAGAATGAAATAAAGATATAAAAATAAATTTTAAAAAAGGAATACAAGTTTCAGAAAAAATAAAGGTGCAATGACCCATAGAAGAGAGTAGAAAGCCATGCTATTATATGACCATGTGTCTTAGTAGTCATGTGGTTCTTTAAATATAGTATAGAACCCAAAAATTCTGTCTGCTTAATAAGGAATATTGCATTTCTTATAACATTTAAATATCAGAAATGTAACATTTATTTGCTACCAGTAGATAAAACATCAGGTGATACCAAAAAAATGTATATAGACATAGATAAAATGTATATAACTTTCTATGTATTATATTTTTCAATTTGTTAAATGAAAATTCAAAAAACTATTATGAATCTCTACTTCGTTCAGCTATTATTTCATAAAGACAACAAATTATGATATAAAATTGAAGTGTATTTTGTAATATATGGAACCCATTCCTGAAATTTTAAAACTGTTACGGGCTTTGAGGGAGGAGATTCCATGTACCTCCGAGAGACCACCACTCAGAGACAGTCTCATGCAAAAAGATGGATTTATTGGGGAAGCAAAAGGCAAACTGACCAGCTAGGTATGCAGCACAGACTCAGGAGTTGAAACTGTGACCCTAAAAAAGAGCAGGCTGACAGGCTAGGGTCACAGTGCAGACTCAGGCACCAAAACTGTGACAACTAACAGTACTTGAGCTGGGGTTTATAAGTGTAAAACCTCAGCATAGTTGCAGGGATTTGACACAAGGGTACAGCAAGCAAGAAACAAGTTAAGTAAGCTATTTACAAAAGCAGAATTTGGGGGTCAGGGTGAGCGAATATTTAACTTCATTTTCACAATTGCTACCATGTTTCCCTAATCAAGATGGAGTCAGCTGTACTCCCTACAACAAAAACAATATAGAGAAATCAGAGAGGGAGGAGGAAGAAGAAAGGAGATGAAAAGAAAGAGAGAGGAAATGGAATCAGAGAGGATATGGGAGAATTATCCAACAAAACAGATTGAAAATGTGAAAAAAAGGCCACCACAGAGTCAAAATGGCAGCTATAGCTCAAGAACTAGCTTTGAGCAAAAAACAAAGACAGCAAAAGTAAACAAACAAAAAAGCAAACAATCTCAGGGACAGTACTCAGACTTAAAGTCCAAGATCTAAAAGTGGCAGCAAAATAGACATTTTGTGCAAATTATTAAGAAAGCACAATTAGAAAACTAGTAACAGCGAATATATACCAGTGGAAATGATTGGATATACAGAGAAAATATAATGAACCAAAAATATATAGAAAAAAGTGGAAATACTATACAATTTCTCTACACTTCAACAAATACCTAAGATTCATCCAAAGACGGATGATTCCTCTTAGTCCGGGTTCTGTCCCAGAAGCTGTGCAGGAAATTTCTATCTGGCCTTAACAAGATGATGTAGCACTTGGGGGCAAAGATGCAGCCCAAGAGCCCTGCACTGGAAGCCAAGATGGAGAAGACCTCCACAGCCACCATGACCTTCCCCTTGGCACTGTGGTAGACAGGCAAGAAGGTGAGCCACACACTGCAGAATACCAGCATGCTGAAGGTCAGGAATTTGGCTTCATTGAAGATGTCAGGCAGGTTCCTGGCCAGGAACGCCACAGTGAAGCTGGCAAGGGCAAGAAATACCAGGTATCCCAAGACACAATAGAAAAAAAAGAGGAAACCCTTGTTACACAGGATGATGATGTGACCATATTCAGAGTGTATATCTGTGTCAATGAAAGGAGGTGAATTCACTAGTCAGAGTACACAGAGAGTCACCTGGATCAGGGTGCAGATGGGAATGATGAAGTTAGGAGCCCCTGATAACAGTAGCCACCTCATCCTTCTCCCTGGAGAAGTGAACTTGAAGGCCAAAACCACAGTCACAGTTTTGGCCAAGACAGCAGAAACAGCCACAGTGAACACAACTCCAAATGTGGTCTGCTGTAGAATACAGGTGACTGTGTTGGGACGGCCCAAAAAGAGCAAGGAACAGAGAAAACAGAAGATGAGGGAGATGAGCAGGATATAGCTGAGAGCTTGGTTATTAGCCTTGACAATGGGGGTGTTCTGATATTTTACAAAGACCCCAAGAACAACAGCTGTGAGTGTAGATAAACAAATAGCCATACAGGCCAAAGCCATCCCCAAGGGATCTCCATATGCCAGGAAACTTGCAGCTTTTTGGAGGCACTGGTTTCTCTGTGTGTTGGCATACTGATAATCTGGACACTTCATAAACTGTTCCATATCTGTTAAGGAAGTCAAGTAACCATTAGTCCCTTCTCACTACTTATAAGAAGATTAGGAAATTCCTACACTGATAATCCTAACATGTCAATACTATTGAACTTAATTGTAAACATAACCAAATATTACCAGACATGTTCAATATTATTTTATGTCTTCATCATATTTCAACAAACATTCCCACATTCTCTCTTATTTATTTTTTCCCATAAGTGACTATCACATTTATTACTCATTACTATATCTAATATCCAAAAATATATTTTTTTATGCCTTTTAGTGTACCATAGTTATTTTCAGTTTTGGGAGCACTACTCAACCCCTCATCGAAAAGTGTGCAGAGTAGGGCATGTATTTCCCTACAAGTCTCTGTCCAATATAAATGGGAGCCACTTATCTTTTCCATGCAGTGATTATATTTGCCATTGCTACTCACCTGTAAAGCAGTGGGAAACCAAAAATCAAATTGCTCTTTGAAATTCTATATTCATGCTGAGTATGACCTCTTGCCTGATTTTTACACAAAACGCAACCCACAGCCCTTGTTCTATTGCAGTAGGAAATAAAGCTGTGCAAGATATCTGTTTTCTTTGTATTCTAAAACTCATTTTAAAGAAAATGGAGGACTTATCTTTAACAAGGCTTCGACTTAATAGGATACATGTTAAACTTACATTTATGTTACTTAAACAAACATTGGTATAAGAGAGTGGAAAAAATAATTCTACACATAATTCAGATTCCATCATTTTTTTTTAAGGAGTGGTGTCTTTTATAGCCACAATTAAATTACCAAGTAAAGGAAGAAAAACTTTGATGCTACAATTCTAATAAACAACTTTTGCTTTGCATAAATTCAGGGACATTGGGAGAGACAGTGAGAATATATAATGTTCTTCCTAGGTCATGAACTTACCTGTCCCATTAGCCATCTCATTCTCTAAGCAATGGGTGCAATCAAAGCAACAGACAGCCTTTCCCTCCTGAGGAGATTTCCTGAAGCCAGTACCACAACTCTCACTGCAGACAGAATGAGGAGGCTGAGGGAAATAAGATATGTGCCCATAAATATTCAGACTTTTAGCTGACATTCCCAAAATTCCATTTTTTTTTAAAGAACAGGATCATTACGAATTGTATTGTATGTACAGAAATCTGGTCTTCTCATTGAGTTCTGTTATAGATTCCATATCATACCACAAAAGGCTTATGCTCTATCTAGACTTTTGAAATACTGAGAGTTGCAACTCCTTTAAAAGTTAGAGATTAATGGTGAGAAACTAAGTCCTACTGGCCAGCTCAATGGAGTTTCCTTGATTTCATGTCATTATATGTTGTTTCCTTCTCATTTGTGACTGATGAGTAGTAAGTAAAATATTTTTTTGGCCTGTCCTAGTCCTTGAACTCAGGGCCCTGGCACAGTCCCTGTCATTTTTTTCAATGCTAGCACTATAACACATGAGCCACAGTGCTACTTCTGGACATTTTCTATATGTGGTGCTAAGGAATCAAACCCAGGTCTTCATGTATGCCAGGCAAGCACTCTTGCCACTAGGCCATATTCCCAGCCCAGTAAAACAAATTTTCTTTGAATCTTTAGTAGACTGCTGTAAGACAATGCACAGATCTTACATTTCATGGTTATGTGAACTGCAGAACCATCATATCTTCTTAATCCAGTGTCCATACAGTAAGAATATTCTTTTAGCTCAGGCTCCTTCACTGATTCCTCTCACTAAAGATGCCTAAGTAACTGACAAACAACCACTAAATAGGACTTCCATAATGGAGCAAAATAAACCTTTAAAACACATAAGGTGTATGCTCCAGTAGTTTGCCAGAGCAATGAAAAGTGCTAATAAAAATGCAATTTAGATTTTATGATAGAATTCTCAATAAATATTTTGAAACACACTGTAAACTTTTTTTTTTCCCAAGCCACTCCTGGGACTTGAACTCAGTCACTTGAACTCTTGAACACTTGAACTCTAGTCACTACCTTGGAGATTTCTTTGCTTAACTTTAGCATTCTACCCCTTGAGCAAAGCTTCCAATTGAGCTTTGTGCTAGTTAATACAAATAAGAATCTCACAGACTTTTCTTCCCAGATGAGCATTAAACGGACTGTTATCTTAGTAAAAGGTGAAATATTTATATGATCTGAAGAGAAACCAAAGTACAACTTTTTTTTTTTTTTTTTTTTTTTGCCAGTCCTGGGCCTTTGACTCAGGGCCTGAGCACTGTCCCTGGCTTCTTTTTGCTCAAGGCAAGAACTGTGCCACTTGATCCGCAATGCCACTTCTGGCCATTTTCTGTATATGTGGTGCTGGGGAATCAAACCGAGGGCCATGTATACGAGGCAAGTGCTCTTGCCACTAGGCCATATCCCCAGCCCCAGACTGTTATCTTAGATCAGAGGTTTTCAACCACCTGAGTAGATAGGATTACATGCAGGTGCCACCAGAACCCAGCCATCTTTATTTATTTTGTTCCTCTCCTGCTCAACAGTCAGTCAATAAAATTTCTTAAATAGAAATATTTAAATGTGTAAGACTTCAGTTAAGTGATCATACAAGGAATACATTTTTGTGTATGTGTTAGAACTACCTCTTGAAATGAGAGCCTATTATGTCTATATGAGCATTGTTCCTTAAGGTTATCCCTCTAATGCTTGACCCAGAGCTCCACTTCAAGCTTTACCAACACTTAATGGACATAGAGTTACACAGGCTTTCAACCAGATTTTCAGATCTCAGCCAGGTAATTAGCTAGTATGACAGAAGTAAGATGCTGACATCCAACTAGCTGCAAATGTCAAGGGTGAATTTTTTTTTGCTTATATGTCTTTAAACTCATTATGTTTAGATCCAACACACCTCTGTAGTCTCTATGGCCCACTCTACCATGTCTTCTGATAAAGATAATTGATTGCCATGTAAAGCATATGGAGAATACTTTCCTACTTTCACTTCAAGTTCAAGACCTTCTGGAAAATTCCAAATGTTCATAATGTTATACTCTGCATCCAATTTCCCTTTGTCATGCAGAAGCACTTGATCTCCAGCAGGATTGTGAAAGTAGATGTTCTTCAGAAAAGGATGTAGCTGAAACAGATATGTTGTCTTATGAAGTATATCCCACAGTTCAGACGCAAAACCTGCACTAAGAGAAGCTCTTTATTGCCTTAAATTTCTCATTCAGAATTCAAGAATGGAAGAGACATATAAAGAAATATCCTAGAAGAAAATCTATGGAGGAATAAAAAAATCTTTCTGAATCCTGGTCAATCAGCAAGGAAATAAAAGGCTTCAAGAGAAACCAATTCCATGTAAATAATCATGAGTGAGGCAATTCTCAGACACCTAACTACATTTTTCCACTATTTTTATGAATGTCTATAGTTTGAGACTGATAAATTTTATTTATTCATTTTCTTTCTTTTCTTTTTAGAGCCTCCACCACTTGCTATTTGTTATTTAGCTAAGAGTAGATGAACAAGCTTGCACAGGCAATGTGATCTTTGGTCACTATACCTTGGGGCCTCTAGATGGCATTCATCATATCTGTCTATAGTTAGCAATCTCCTCTGGAAAAGGTTGTCACCAAGGTCCCTTTGGGCAGTCCAGGAAACAGCAGGGTACATATGCTAGGTATGTTAGCAGGCAGGGTTTGCACACAAGGGTCTCACAAGCATGGGACCTATCAGTCTTATTTCCACAGGTAGTTGCTACTTTTATGGTTTGAAAGAAACACTCATTATTTATGTCTACAAGTTAAGTTTGGAAACAAGGTACCTGCTAAAAAGCTATAGTTTAATAATTTTAATTATTGCAATTAATATTAAATAATTAGATTAATAATGTTCCTGTTGGGGATGAAATATTCTATGATGATAGAGAATGGATGGACTAATTATCAATTCCCATTGTGGCTTAGCATCTATGCTTGCTCCGTATATTTTTCCATTGTATTAGCTAACAGCTTGGATAAGCAGGAAAACACAACTAGGAACATTTTTGTCTTGATGATTATAGTATGATTGTCTTGAAAAGAGGGAAGCTTAGAAAAGAGAAAGAATGGGGTATTATCACAGGCCATTATGGCTGGTTTGCCTAATGGAGTTGCCCCTCAACTAGAGTGTCTGTTAATGGCTAGATTCACTACAGTAATTCTCAGACTGTATGACATATTACAAAGAAAAGGAAATGATACCACCTATGTTCACCAGGGGACATTTCCAAAATCGAATGTATAAAATGATGTTGCAAAGTGTGCTCTTTGGGGGATTATTCAAAGTTACAAGATTGATATTTAGTTTCAGACAGGATATGTCCTTGAACATTCGTTAAGAACACTTCTTAATAGAGAAGAAAGGAATGGTGTAAATTGAGGTGTTAGAAGTGTCAGTTTCTCCCCTTTGGTGAGAACGAATGAGGTTTCATCTGAGTTTATAGGGGATTTCAGACGGTAGAGTAGGAGTTCTTAGAATGTGAGTCTGTCAGGAAGAAAGGCCAAAAAATGGACTTATGAAGAAATGTTTACCCAGTTCTAAGTCTGGAAACTAGTGTTAGTGAAAAAAATTTGGAAGAAAAAGATGTGTAAGACACAAGTAAGTTTGGCAAAACAGGAGTTAAGTACATGGGATTCTCTCTCAAGGAGATGGATCTCACCCAGGGAGCACCAGAGTTTGTAAGAAGTACCCAGAAGATAGGAAAAGGGCTATGACTGGAAGGGAGGGCAGTGAGTTACCTAGTACAGACAATGCAGAGGCAGCACTCACTCTCAGGGTCCTGCGGTCAGTGTAGAGAATATCAAGATTGGTAAATTTTAATATGTAAAATGGAACAGACCTTCATAACATGAGAAATATAGATAATTAGGTACAGGATGTCATAATTTGGAATGACAAGAAAGTTAGAGGTAAACATGATTTTGTTATTAACATTAATTATTAACATGTTGGGGATATTTGTAGCTAAAAATATTTTTAGATGGCTGAGAATAATGGCCTAGGGGTAGAGTGCTTGCCCTATACACATGAAACCCTGGGTTCAGTTCCTCAGCATCACATACCTAAAAAAAGAAAGCCATAAGTAGTGCTGAGGCTCAACTGGTAGTGTGCTAGCCTTGAGCAAAACGAAGCCTTGGACAGTATGCAGGACCTCAGTTCAAGCCCCAGGACTGGCAAAAATAATGTTTTTCTTTTAGAAACATGGAATATATCTTATTCTTGTAACAAGCCTGATTTCCTGAAGGGCACACGAACATATGTGTCGATAATCTCACAAACATTTTAAAAAGTATAGAATCTGGAGTTTTGGAAAGACCCAGAACTATTTAATTTCATACAGTAAGAAACAGCTCTACAAAGTGACTTTCTTCTTGGTGTTTGTCTTACAATCCAGAAGGCTTTACCTGTTCAGGGGAAGGCACGATCCCTTTCCTATTTCCCATTGCTTGTAATTCTGTTTGATGAAGAAGCTTCTCATGGAGAGCCTGGGCCACAGCATACACAGCGTTGTATATATTGTAACTGTCTCCAGACATCGTCATGTCAAAAATGTGCCCAGGCAACCAATCCAAGGAGGCATCATGTGGACAGTTTTCCCTTGTTACACAATCAGACTCAGAATCTGAGCAATTGAAAGAGAGAAACCACAGCCTAGCAAGGAAAAAGTCTTCTGGGTATTTGGAAGGTGTAACTGCCTTTACAAAATTTGTGAATCCAGAAACATCTGGGTGATGGTGTGTAAAAATGAGAGGTACATGGAATGAGCCTAGCATGAAATATCTCTTTCCCATGGTTAAATCCCACTCTGAATACATGATTATAACCTTGCTTTTTATTAAAAATTGCTCAAGAAATGTCATTAAGTATAGTAGGAATTCATTATCAACATATATGATGACAACATTTGCTGAAGATTTATTAATCTGGTTATAATATGCCATGAATTTCACATCATTTAACATAGACTGGTTTGATAATGCTACCTCAAAGGCTACACAAACTCTGTTCTTGGCCATTTCTTCTTTCAAAGCAGGAATAATCCAAAAACCACTCTCATTTTGTAAGGTTATCAGTCCCACCCAATTCCAGCTGAAGTGAAGCAGTAATAAGACCATGGCACTGGCTAATGATGTATCCTTTGGGGCCATCTGATAGAGACCAGGAAACTTGTTTTTGTCACTTAGGGCATAATCATATGGCCCAGAGGTTAGCTGAAGGGAACAAAAACAGGATGTTGCATGAATGAGAAGATTTTAATCCATCATAATCCCAGTCATGATGTCCGTTATGTAACCATGTGAATAAAGCAGAAGACATGACTTTTTTTTACTAATTGAAAATAAATAAATTTTAAAATTATTGCACACTGTATCAACATGTACAATGCCTCTTGATTTTTTTCACAGTTTCTAACAACTCTTGTCATCTATATCCATCCCACATATTCCCTGACTTCAGTATGGCATTTACACATATATAAATGGAATATCATGTTGTATTTGCCCACCAATCTAGTGCTTCTTCACATGCCTCTTTCCACATCCTCATGACACCTAACAACACTCCAGAGATGATATACTTCAGTTTTCTGGTGTTCATGTTTGTACTGTCTGTTTTTCAGATAGGTTGCACCATGAAATTCTACCCTGAGTTGTACCATCATTTAGTAAGATTGATCATGTGTACATATTTTAATATATCATGTTCATATTTTATACTTAATATTACATATGAGAGAACATATTCCTCCTTTCTCTGTCTGAGCCTGACTTCTTTTATTCAGTGAATCTTAGACATGAGCATGGGTATGTGGAAGGTGGGGGGGTATATGTGACTACAGGTCAGGGACTCAGGCCCCCATGCACTTCTTGGCATGTTCCTTCAAAGCTAGCATGCTAATACTTGAACCACACATTACAGCCTCTTTCTTACTGGTTTATTAGAAATATGTTTCCTAAGTCACTAAGTCACAAGAGAGAACCTCCAGCACACAGCTCAACATAACTTGACACTTTAAGTCATTTTCCATTTCCTGATTTTTCAAAGAAAATTAATGAAAAGACTTAATCCCCCCATACCAATTTGTCTGATCTAAATTTTCAATCCCATTTCCAAACCCATGTGACTATAGAAATCCCATTGTCTTCAAATACTTGCTCTTCGATATGACAAGGATTGACAGGTTCATAATACAGTCTCTTTCTATCACTCTTTCCCAACACCCGAAATGGCAGCTAATTCGATATTCTTAATATCACCCACCCCACCCACTCTCACCTGTGGAAACCTGTAGAGGTCCAGCAGTGTACCAATCTCGAAAGATATTTTTCCTGTAGTTCCTGTCAGTACTGCTATAGGATTGTTGTCTCTCATACAGTTGTAGTTTGGAAGCTTGTACTTCCCAAAGAGGAAAATGAAGGGATTTTTAAGTGCTGTATGTCTTCCATATTGAACATCATAGATACTAAATCCCAGAGTTAAGTTATTTAAAAGATCAAGGTTTTTATTGATCTCTTCAACAGCAAAAACCAAGGCCAAAACAAACTGGTAGTTCTTGAAGAAAAACCTGCATAATAAAGGTAGAAATTCAGTATGATTATTTCAAGCTTATGACTCTGGTGGATTGAATGCTTTCTTCTCTGCCCATGAATATGTTAAAGCATTACCCCAAATGGGAAAGAGTAAACATGTATTGCCTTGTGCTTGTATATAGGATTAGGTAAGGATATAAAGTAAATTTGTCATGATTCATATTTGGAAATTTCATTAATTTCAAAGAGAATTTGCTTCATCTCCACTACTATATGCATGGACCACATTAAATTTTTTTCACTAAACATGGAGTAAGTTTACATGAGAACACCAAATGGTTTGTTGTCTTCACCCTGGATAACTATCAGCGCCTGTGTGAGAAGTCTTGCATTTCAAGTCTCCCAGTTAATTTTATGTGATTATATTTCAGGTCCAGTTAACTAACAAATCTTCAATTTAAGAGCATATTTTTTCAGAATCAAAACATCATTTAATGAAGATTTTATAGAAAACTCTGCTCACAAATGCAAGAAAATGAACAGCTCTTCTTGCAATATCAACCAGAACAAGAGCTTAAATATCAGTGAGTGAAGCTTATTCTTATTAAGGTAATGAAACCAAAGTCATTCATCCCATCAGAAGGCACTCATTATGGAGAGAAAAACCTCAAAAATTGGGGACAAAATTCAACTTCCAAGGCCACCATGGGAAATTTAACTAATCACAACACTCTTTCTTGCATTTAGATTGAAAGACTGGAAAGAACATAGAGGAGTAAAGAGGATGAAAGTATTTTTCTTTCTCCTTTGTCTTGTCTTGTGCACAGTGGCATGTGTATGTGTGTTCACTTTCTAAAGAAATTAATATATTGAACATAAATTTTTCAAAGAAGGAAACATCAGAGGCAACATAGAAATACAAATGACTCAAAATCTATGGCAAGAATCCCAAGAAATACCGAAAAATGGAAACTAAAGGAAGCTTAATTCTCACAGAAAATAACCAGGCTGTAGTGCAGACCAGAAGGCCTGAGAAGATAGTTCTAAAAATGTCTTAAAGACACTGTGAAGAATATATTTTTGAAAGGAAAGAAAATATTCACAAAGCAATTCTTTTTTTTTTTTTGCCAGTCCTGGGCCTTGGACTCAGGGCCTGAGCACTGTCCCTGGCTTCTTTCCGCTCAAGGCTAGCACTCTGCCACTTGAGCCACAGCGCCGCTTCTGGCCGTTTTCTGTATATGTGGTGCTGGGGAATCGAACCTAGGGCCTCGTGTATCCGAGGCAGGCACTCTTGCCACTAGGCTATACCCCCAGCCCACAAAGCAATTCTTGACCATGATGAAATTAACTAAAGTGATCAGAAAAATTCATGAGAGAATGCTAAATGAGTATCACAAGATGGAAAGGCATCAAATGGAAATATAATTTCTATGTAGAAGATATTAGGGAAGACACAGATTAAACAAAATAGAAGGCCATATAAAACGAAAAAAGATTACGGTAAAATGATACAAGCCATAAAAAATGATCAATTAAAAGGGAAAGAAGTTTGTAAAAATTAGCAAGTGCTGACAGCGTCATACATGACATGGAAGACAGAATATATGGAGAGGAGAGTTTTCTAAAACAAACCCAAGAACCAATAAAGAAGCTTGCAAGAATTTCTAGAATCAATCAAATGTCCTAATTTAACAGTAGGAATTCAGGAAGGATAAGAGCAAGCAATGAAAGTGAGAGGAAACGTAGTTAACAGATTCTAGCAGAGAATTCCTGACCATGGAAAAGGGTAGATACATTCAGGTACAAGGAGCAACAGAAGTCCAAACAGACCAGCTCAGGAAAGAACATGCTACTGCCACATTATAAGGCCCACAAGATTTATAGACACTGATGAAAGTATCTTGGAAATGATCAGGGAAGAAGAATTGAGTATTTATGAAGGAAAAGCTGTCAGTATAACTACAAATTTCTGATCTGAGATAATTATAGCAAGGAAAGCCTAAAATGGTGTATACCACAGTTTACAGTCAAAGAACTACCAATCAAAAACAGTGTACCCAGGAAAGTACTCCTTAATATCTGAGGGGAAAATACAAAACTGTGTAAGAAGAAAATTTCAATTAATTTTCTTTTCTTTTTTTTTTTTTTTTTTGGCCAGTCCTGGGCCTTGGACTCAGGGCCTGAGCACTGTCCCTGGCTTCTTCCCGCTCAAGGCTAGCACTCTGCCACTTGAGCCACAGCGCCACTTCTGGCTGTTTTCTGTATATGTGGTGCTGGGGAATTGAACCTAGGGCCTCGTGTATCGGAGGCAGGCACTCTTGCCACTAGGCTATATCCCCAGCCCCTCAATTAATTTTCTTGACTGAACCAGCAATAGAAAAGCAAGCGAAATATTTCCTACATATAGAAAACAAACCGGAATTCAACAGTGGCAGGAAGAATACAATGTATTAGAGAGCCAGATCAGTATACTTAGCAAAGATGAGGCACAGCCACAAAGTAAGTAGAAATTATGTCGAGTTATCACACACTTTTCAAATCACAATATGAATAGACGTAATTCTCCAAATAAATGACCCAGATTGAGTAACTGAATAAAAAAACTACATCCATCCATCTGCTGTATACAAGAGACCCATATTCCCAATAGAAAAGAACATTCTCAAATTGAAAGTCCGGAAAAAAGTCTTTCAAGCAAATAACCCTTATAAATAGGGTGGAGTAGCAATCTTAATGTTAGAAAAAATAGATTTCAATTTAAAATTATTGAGAATAAACAAAGAAGGACCTTACAAAATCCTAAATATTTATGCACCAAATACAGTAGCACACAATTTCACCAAACAAACAGTTCTTAATCTAAAACTTCTTAATCTAAAAATAGATCTAACACCATTCATTGATGGTGGTATCAACACATCACTGTTGTTGCTGGATAGATCATCAAGGCAAAAACTCTGCAAAGAAATGTCAGAGCTCCATAATTGCACAGACCAACCAAACTTACCAGTTTAATACTGAGTACTTAACTGGGTTGAATATTAAATATTTAACCGATAGTCATCAAATGTGTATTCCTCTCAGCTGCTCAAAGAATATTCTCCAAAGTGGATCATACTTTTGGTCGAAAAACACATCTCTGTGAATTAAAAAAAACTGTCATAATTCCCTGCATCCTAATAGATCATAATGAAATAAAATTAGAGCTCAGCAGGAAAAGCTATTACAGAAAATTCTCAAACACATGATTACTGAATGATATATTCTGAAATGACCAGATGGTTATTAAAGAGATTATAAGGAACATTCAAATATTTATGAAACTTAACAAAATGAACACATTAAAAAAACCGTGCCTTTGGTACACATTAAGGAATTATTCACAGAAAAAATGTATAGCTGTAAGTACCTACAAACACAAATTGGAGAAACCTAAAAACAGTATTTTTATGATAAGTACTAATTCTTTTGAGCAACAGGAACCAGTCTAATCTCAAATCACTGGATCTAAACAATAACATTTAAATCAGAAGTAAACAAAATAAAGAGGAAAACTACCTTAGAAATCATTAACAAAACAGATTGGTTCTTTGAACAAATTAACAAAATTGCCAGACGCTTAGCAAATCTTATCACAAAAGGAAGAGAACACATGCAAGTCAAAAAACTAGAGAGAAACATTAGAAATCAAGACCATCAAAATTCAGAACATTGGATAAGAATAATATGCCAACTTTTATCATAACAAATTGCAGAATCTGTAAGAAATGGTAAAATTGCCAGACAATATTGTTACGCCTTAGCTAATAAAAGAGATTAAGGCCAATGAAATAGACCCATAACAAGAAAAGAAAAATGAAATGGCAATAAAAGGCCTTCTGCCCAAGTAAAGCTCAGGAACTGATGTTTCTAAAACTGAGTTCTGTAAGGTTTTCAGAGGAATTCCCTGAAATATTTCTTAAGCTCTTCAATTAAATCAAAAGAAAAAGATGGCTATAAAAGTCACTCTTTGAAGCCAAAGAAACACTTATCCAAAACCCTGATATGGACTCATCAAAGAAAGATCTATAGACCAATTTCTTAGATGAACATCAATTGACAACTTCTCATCAAAATTCCAGCCAAACTTATACAACAACTATCCAAAAACTCACATAGTAGGATCAAATGGGATTCATTCCAGGGATTTAAATCTAGTTAACTATACACAAATCAATTGATGTAAATAAACACATCCACAGAAGCAAGGCAACAATTACATGAGCATCTAAAAAGATGCAGTTCCCGGGATAAACACAAAAGAACACAAGATAAGAAAACCCATTACTGGCAAATCAAATAATGACCTGTGTCTTCTAAATCAGGGTCGTGAATAATTCTTATCCCTGCAATTTATGCTTCCATTTGTGCCTCAGGCTACCTGTCATACCCACACATGTAATGAAGTACACAGGGTGGAAGCAATGAACATTTTCTCCTTAATTATGTATCAAATCAGCTGGAATAGCTACTTACAGTTCTGTATAAATATTTTTCTTTCACATTTTTTATTTTTGTATAGCCATTTATCAGTCTGACCCCCTGCAACAGAGCAAAAGCCAAGGACATGCATGTGCAGATATCTGAACTGAAGTAACAAAGACACATTGCTGATTTTCAAAGAGCAACTATATGTCTACAGTAAATGAGCAGAGCAGAGAGAGGGTGAGGGAGCGAGACAAGCAGAGAGACAGTGTCCCATGGCATGGAATTAGAGCCTGGACAATGTCCTTGAATTTTTTTGCTGAAGCCTGTCCCTGTGCTACTTGAGCTGCATCTCCACTTCCAGCTCTGACTGATTAAAATGAGATAAATGTCTCAGGAATTTTCATAAATGTGCTGCCTTCAAACCGTGATCTTCAGATATTAGCCTCCTGAGTAGTTAGTAGCCTGATGAGGCAGAAGTCAACAATAAGAAGATTTTCATCATCCTAAAATTATAATTGTTACCAAAGACAATTTCTCAGACCACTTGTGAGTGGAAGAGGAAATGTATCTGCTGGCTTTTAGTGCAGAAGTCATGACACTGAATCAAGTTGTTTCTAGATACATTATTTCATCCTCTGCAGTGACAGCTGTGGTAGAGAAGATACTGGAGTTAAGGGAAGTGCCTTCAGCTTTGGAAAGGGAAGCTAACAAGGAAGGAAACCTGATTCCTTTCTATTAGTAGGTAGAAATTTACTCAACAGTAGATAGAAGATAAAAAAATGAAACTGAGCTGTTTGTGGTGCAATAAAGGTGGTTGCTAGGGGCAAGCAGACAGAAAACACTCATCTCTGCACCCAGAGATCCTTCATTCATTGCCTATCCTGAGAACAGAACAGTAAATGGAAAAAATGGATGAATTCCTTACAGCCTATTCTCTTCATTCCCTGAAGTATCCTTGTTAATGCCATCTGTTCCCGAAGTGTAGAGAGGGAAAAACCCAGCAAGCATCGCATCTCCATCCATATGTGCTCGTTGCTTCATGGTAGACAAGCATCTACTGCCTACCAACGAACAGACAAAGAGGGGAAACTGGAGAAGAAGGAATGTGAAAGTCAAGAGGCACATCCCCGAAGTATCTGCCAAGCTGAAATCTGGCCTGGAAGTGAGTTCTTCTGGTTGAGGTATATATATTCATATATCTTCACTTAAGTGAATGTGTCCTTTTGTTCACAGAGATGTTTATTGTAGCTACCTTCAAATGGAACCTCTTGTAAGTTTCCAGGAAGAATGTGTAAAACTCTTCCCTTGGGCTCTACATCTGAGGTCTTACATTCAGGAGGAAAATGCAAGCTGGAAAACATGTTTGCAGTTTCTCCTTCTTAATCCTAGGTGCTATTGTTTCCTCCAAGAATACAGTTAATGGGGCCCTAGGGATGAAGTTTACTTTGATAGATTTGGTCTAACATCTGTGTCCAGAAACTACTTGCATGAAAGCCATTACAGGTGATACAACTGGATTACATCAGAGAATTCCAAGTCAGGTGAATGGTGAAAAGGCTAGAAAAAAATATATGCCAGTAGGTGATCAATGAAGTTGTCCGGACATCACACCCAGTGGGTCAAATTATAAACTCACTATCCATAATAGACACAGAACATTGCTGTATATTCAGGCAGGTTTCCATAAAATATCCATGTGCACAGGCCTTTACAAATGCACCTGCTTAATTATTCACTGGAATGTGATATTGCATCTTCTATAGGTCTATGCATGGAATTTGTGTATTAGTGATTTTTGACAAATTCTAAAACCAATTCCATTCTAATCTCTCACTTTGTTGTAGGTAAATTTTACTAAACACACTTACATAGATAAAAATATTATTTTTCATGATGCACTAGTCTGAGAACATGTGGGAGTTGATGAAATTCTTCACTATGTCAACCAATAATATCAAAACCCAACTGTAGGTTTTGTACTAGTCAAAAGATATTAGGCCCAAATTGCATGCAGAGCCACAGTGGTGCTGAAGACCAGAGCTACCAGGGCAATGAACACACTCTGCATAAAGTTGTAGTAGTGGAAGCCCATTTACATGATGGTTTAAACAAAGATACATATGTACTTTAAAATAATAGGGGAAAAACACTCTAATGAGGTGTCCATTGGCCTTTTGTACTTCTATGCTCTTAACCATATACTGGATTTTATTACTTAACTTTTAAATTCTAGGCAGCATATGTTATCTCTGCAGAGGGTTAATTTATGCACATACATGTATGCATGGAATGAGCTTGTCTCACAAGGTAGTGGCATTGGTTCACATACTGAATCTATTTATATTTTCTTAAGGAAACTACAAACATTTCTATGGTGTTTTCATGCAATGACATTGCCAAGAATTGTGTGGAAGTATTTCCTTTCCCTTCATTCTTTCCAGCATTTGTTATTTTTATTCTTGCTGATAGGCACTGTTACAGTAGTGTGATAAGATTCAATATCCTTCGGCCTTGCATTTCATTTATGCAAAGGATGTTGGAAATCTGTGTTTTTTCATTATCCCTTTAATTTCTGTACTTGAGAATTATCTTTATCTTTGGCCTTAACAAGATGATGATGTAAGGGATCGGGAGAAGATGGCGGAGGAGCAGCAGTGTCATAGCTGAGCTCCCTCCAACAGCGCAGTTTTCCCACCACAGAGAAACTTTTACCGCTTGATAGATAGATCAAATAAATTCTAACAGTACAGGGATTCCGGCCAGGAAGGAAAAGTCAGCTTAGCTGGTCTGAAAACACAGATTCCAACTCCGGGCGGAGTCCCAATGTGACACTAGTACTGGCACTGGCACTGTGGTGCGCACCATGCGCAGCTCAACAGAGACCAGGGAGAAATTCTCCAGATGGCAGCATACATACAGATCCCAGGCTGAGCACGGGTGGGCAAAAATCTCAGAGAGAGCATGAGTACGCCAACGAAAGACAGTTTCACTCATGCCCAAAGAGCAGCCCCTCCCCCAACCGCGAGAGCAAAGTGCCATCTTTGACACTGGCAAAGCATCAGACCAGACTGGAGCTAAAGCCCGCCTGGGAAAAGTGAGGACAAAGTGGCCATCTTTAAGAAGGGCAAGAGGGACAAATTACTGAGAGCCAGCGCCGCCCAGGAGAACGCCTCTACCCAGGTGGGAGGCGTGTCCTGGGCTTCGGCCCTGCTAGAGGTGCCTGCCCTGCTCACCGGAATTCCTAAATTAAAAAGCAAAAGAGGTGAGCAGCTATCGGCGGCACGGAACTGCCAAATGGGAGAACAAACTTCTCGAGACAGATAATCAGTCCCATTTAGATCCCCAATTCCCAGCCTGAAACAGAGCTGAATTCCATACCCAGTTCTGCCCAGAATGCCGTCCCCCCCAGGAGGGTTGAACCCCCCCCCCCCAGGCAAGTATCTCAGCCTGGTAAACCAGGCCAGAGTTGCCCTGCCCTGCCTAGTCCGCAGCCTATTCAAAGCCAGGCGATAAAGGCAGCAGCCCCACAGCAGACAGGCAGAGCCATGGCTCCCGAGACAGCTCAAGCCCCCAATGACAGAGCATGCCAAAGTATTTCCTGCAAGCTGTGGGAACCAGAGACCCAGGATTGCACCAACAGGGGAGGAGGGTCAGAACAGACCCACCCCTGCAAACTGAAGGCACATCAAATGAGCCAAGTGGCAGAATAGACTGCAGACCATCACAAGAAAACCAGAGACTGTAGAAAGCCCATCCAAACAAGGAAGACTTCTTTTTTCTTGTCTCAAAGGATTTTTAAGCTTTCATTTTTATTTATTTTTCTTATATTTTCATTTCTGAAACATCGTTGGTTTGTTTATGTTTCCCTTTTTCACCTGTTGGTTCTATCTTTTTTTTTTTGTCTTTTGTTGTTGTTGTTGTAGTTGATCATTTTTTTCTTCTTTCTTTTTCTGTTTTTCCTTTTTATTTTATATTTTTAAATAACTTTTCTTGGTTATGTGCATCTGTCTTCCAGTATTCTCTCTTTATTACTCTCTATGTATTCTCTTTCTTTAAAAATTACCTTCCTATGAATAACATCTCCACTCTTTACTGCTAACTCTCCACTGTCTATCATTTTAACCTTGTTGTTTCTACTGATTCTACTCTCCTTCACATTTCCACATCACTGAAACTAAACCAAAATCATAACCCCGCCTCCATACATTTTACTCTAGTTTATTTATTACCTCTAGCTTACCCTCCTGACTTACTACTAGGTCCTCCAGATCCCACTGACACCTGGTTATTGGATAGAGGGTATCCCCACTTAATTCTAGTGAAACAAAGGGTTTCATAGAGAAAGCCAGTCCAAAAGGAACTTAATATAAGAACAAGAATTGCTCATTGGGTTGTAACAGTAAATAAGTAACTACTGAATACAGGGCTCAGGATTGGTTGTTATATTGAAACTGTATTGTTAGAAACAACAAATCTAATTTTATACACAGGTATAAAAGGTATGTGTATTTAATTGTGAACTTCTAAGATTTACACAACAGTGCCTGGTAAGGTCTGCTTTGGGTCTTAAATGGTGCTTACAGATGCTGGTAGACTGGCATTCCCAATCCAAATGGGCAGAAGGAACACAAGAAAGATGGCAAACAATGAAGTCTCACCCCCCACTCAAAACAAGCAGGAAGCAGAGCAGTCAATCAAAGACATAGAAGAGAACCGCCAAAATGCTCTACAAAGCCTACTGATGAACATGATAAATGAAAAGTTCGAATCTCTTCAGTCAAATATTCTAGAGCGTGAGGAGGCAAAGCAAAAATTAATGGAGAATTTCATGGCAATGAACTTCAAGAGTCAAATGAAAAGATAGCTACCCAGCTTAAAGACGTGAGAGACAATACTCAAAACCAAAGTAGTGATGTTAATGAAGTAAAAAAGTCCATACAGGACCTAAGAAATGAATGGAAATCAACAGGAAAGGCCAGTCAGAAGGAAAAGAGATTTGAAATCAAGTAGCTAGCCTACAGTTCCGACTAACTGAAGCAGAGGATCGAATCTCAGGAGCTGAAGATTCCTTATATTCTATGGAGAAAGATCAAAAATCAATACAAATCCAGTCCAATCAACAAAACAGATCGCTATAGGAGATTCAAGACACAATCAGGAAGCCCAATTTAAGAAAAGTAGGTATTGAGGAAAACTTGGAGAAAGAAGTTAATGGGATAGGCAACCTATTTAACACAATATTAGCTGAGAACTTCCCAACTATCCAGAAGGAAAGGCCTATACAGATACAAGAAGCATTTAGAACCCCAAACCGACCAGACCAGAATAGTACATCCCACTGACACACTGTGATCAAAACAGGATCAGTAGAGTACAAGGAAAGAATCCTTAAAGCTGTTAGGGAGAAGAAAACAATCACATATAAAGGAAAAGCAATCAGAATTACCCCAGACTTCTCAGCACAGAACATGAAAGCAAGGAGAGCCTGGAATGAAGTATACCAAACACTAAATAAAAATAACTACCAAGCAAGAATTCTGTACCTAGCCAAACTCTCATTCATAGCCGAAGGTCAAATAAAAGTCTTTCACAGTAAGGAAAAACTGAAACAATATATTTCCACCAGACCAGCTTTACAGAAAATCCTCAAGATGTACTATACAGGGAAAATAATCAAGATCCCAATACAGACAGAGAAATGAACCCTAAATAGTTGACCAGAATATTAGAACAAGAAAAGGGAGGACAGAGCTTTTAACTAGATAGCTATCATGAAAGGGACAAACGATCATCAATCAATCCTCATGGAAAGAAGACTATAGACCGATTTTCTTGATGAACACAGATGCAAAAATTCTCAACAAAATTCTGGCCAATAGACTTCAACAGGTCATCAAAAAAATCATACACCACAATCAAACTGGATTCATCCCAGGGATGCAAAGTTGGTTTAATATACGCAAGTCAATTAATGTAATCCACCACATCAACCGAAGCAAAGTAAAGAACCACATGGTTTTATCTCTGGATGCGGAAAAAGCATTCGAAACAATCCAGCATCCACTTATGCTTAAAGCCCTGGAAAAACTGAGATTCCAGGGAACATTCTTGAATATAATCAAGGCAGTTTATGACAAACCAACAGCAAACATAACTCTAAATGGTGAAAAACTAAAACCATTCCCTTTAAAATCAGGAACAAGGCAGGGATGCCCACTCTCTCCCCTGCTCTTCAATATAGTACTAGAATTCCTAGCCAGAGCAATCAGGCAAGAAGAAAATATAAAGGGAATCCAAATAGGAAAAAATTAAGTCAAACTTTCTCTCTTCGCAGATGACATGATCCTATACCTAAAGAATCCCATAGACTCTACCCCCAAGCTACTAGAGCTTATCCAAAACTTTGGCAAAGTTGCAGGATATAAAATAAATCCTCAAAAATCAACGCCCTTTCTCTATGCTAATGACCCGAAGACCGAGGCAGAAATCAGGAAAACAATTCCTTTTTGCAATAGCCCCCCAAAACATAAAATACCTAGGAATAACCTTAACCAAAGAACTGAAAGACCTCTTTGATGAGAACTTTAAAACCATGTAAAACGAAATTAAGCCAGAACTAAGGAAATGGAAAAACCTCCCATGCTCCTGGATTGGGAAGATTAATATAATCAAAATGGCAATAGTGCCTAAGGCTATCTACAAATTCAATGCAATACCCATTAATATCCCAACACCATTTTTTAATGAAATAGAGGAAGCAATCCAAAATTCATATAGAACAATAAAAGACCTAGAATAGCAAAACCAATCCTAAGCAGAAAGAACAGTGCTGGAAGAATTATAATACCCAACTTTAAGCTGTATTATAAAGCTATAGTAATAAAAACAGCTTGGTATTGGCACTAGAACAGGCCTGAAGACCAATGGAACAGAATTGAAGACCCAGAAATGAACCTAAAAAACTATGCCTACTTAATATTTGATAAAGGAGCTAAAACAATAGTTTGGTAGAAAGATAGCCTCTTTAAAAACAAATGATGCTGGCAAAACTGGCTCAACACATGCAACAAACTAAAACTAGATTCTTATATACCACCCTGACCAAAATCAATTCCAAATGGATTAAAGACCTCAAAATCATAGCAGACACCCTGAAAACACTAAAGGAAGGAGTAGGAGAAACACTTGGGCTCCTTGGCACAGGACGGAACTTCCTCAACAAAGACCCAGAAAGGATACAAATCAAAGAAAGGTTGGACAAATGGGACTGCATCAAATTGCAGAGCTTCTGCACAGCAAAGGACATAGCTCGCAAGATAAACAGAAAGCCCACAGACTGGGAGAAGATCTTGACCGGCCATGCAACAGACAAAAGCCTAATATCTAAAATATATGCAGAACTAAAAAAATTACCTTCCTCCAAAACAAAACCGCAAAGAACCAATAGCCCCCTTATCAAGTGGGCTAAAGACTTACAAGGAGACTTCTCTGATAAGGAAATGAGAATGGCCAAGAGACATATGAAAATGTGCTGTACATCACTGTCCTTAAAATAAATGCAAATCAGAACAACGTTGAGATTCCATCTCACCCCATTAAGAATGTCATATATCAAGAAAAATAACAATAACAATTGTTGGAGGGGATGTGGCCAAAAGGGAACCTTACTACATTGTTGGTGGGAACGTAAATTGGTTCAGCCACTCTGGCAAGCAATATGGAGATTCCTCAGAAGGCTAAATATAGAACTCCCCTATCACCCAGCAGCCCCACTTTTGGGTATCTATCCAAAAGACTACAAACAAAATCACAGTAAAGCCACCCGTACAACAATGTTCATCGCAGCACAATTTGTCATAGCGAGAATCTGGAACCAACCCAGATGCCCCTCAGTAGACAAATGGATCCGGATAATGTGGTACATATACACAATGGAATTTTATGCCTCTATCAGAAAGAATGACATTGCCCCATTTGTAAAGAAATCGAAGGACTTGCAAAAAATTATACTAAGTGAAGTGAAACAGACCCAAAGGAACATGTACTCTATGGTCTCCCTTATTGGGAATAATTAGTACAGATTTAGGCAAGTCATAGCAGAGGGTCACAAGAGCCCAATAGCTATACCCTTATGAACACAAAAGATGATTCTCAGTGAAATGAACTCCATGTTATGGATACGGTTGTTATATCACAGTTGTAACTACTTTCAACATCCCATGTGTATCTGTAGCTTCTATTATTGATGATGTTCTTGTATCACCTTCCTGTGATTGTATATACACTATCTCTGTAATCTTATCTGAGTATATTGGAAACCGTGTATTCTGGTATTAGAAATAGGAAATTGAGGGCTGGGGATATAGCCTAGTGGCAAGAGTGCCTGCCTCGGATACACGAGGCCCTAGGTTCGATTCCCCAGCACCACATATACAGAAAACGGCCAGAAGCGGCGCTGTGGCTCAAGTGGCAGAGTGCTAGCCTTGAGTGGGAAGAAGCCAGGGACAGTGCTCAGGCCTTGAGTCCAAGGCCCAGGACTGGCCAAAAAAAAAAAAAAAAAGAAATAGGAAATTGAAAGGGAATACCAAAATTGAAAGACACAGGGTAAAAAAAGAGAAACAAGTACAAAAGCAATACTTGCAAAACTGTTTGGTGTAAGTGAACTGAACACATCATGGGGGGAAAGAGAATGGGGGAGGAGGGAGGGGGGCATGAGGGACAAGGTAAAAAACAGTACAAGTAATGTATCCAATGCCTAACGTATGAAACTGTAACCTCTCTGTACATCAGGTTGATAATAAAAATTTGAAAAAAACAAAAAACAACAACAACAAAAAACCCAAGATGATGTTGAACTTGGAGGCAAAAATGCACTGGCTTTGCACTAGAAACCAAGATAGAGAAGAAATCCAGAAGCATCCTTGTTCTTCCCCTTGTTGCTGTGGAAGTTAGGCAGAAAGTTGACCCAGTCTTTGCTGAACAACAGCATGATGAATTTCAGGAATTTAGCTTCACCGAACGTGTCAGGAAGGTTTGTGGCCCGAAAAGCCACCAAGACACTTGCTATGTCTGACAACCAAGTTATCCCACGAATCAGTAGATGGCACTGAGCAAACCCTTCTTACACTGGATGGTGATATGCATCTGTATTAATGAAGGAAGGAGAGATTCCAAGCCATAGTCTAGAGTTTCCTTCACCTGGAACTGGGGACAGATGGGTGTGATGAATTTGGACGTCCCCTGATGCCACCAAAAGACACCTCATCCTTCTCCCTGAAGAAATGACATCGAGGACCAGAACCATAGTCATAGTTTTGGCCACATGGGGTTTGCTGTAGGATATGAGTGACTGTGTTCTGAAAGCCAATAAAGAGCAAGAAGCATTCAAAACAGACCAAACAGGAACAGAAAAACAAATAAACAAGTAAAACAAGGAACATATGAATCAGATTATGAAAAATATGACCAAGGTGTAGCTGAGAGGAAACAAAACATGAAAAATAGCAATGAACATGGAGAAGCAAATAGACCATCAGGCCAGAACCTTGCCCAAGGCATCTCCAAAAGCTAGGAAAAGTGTAGCTGTCAGGAGGCATTTATTTTTCTTTGTATTGGCATACAGATGAACTGGACAACTCACACACTGGTTGATATCTGGTGAGAAGTAAAACCTACCATCCTATTTTGTGTTCTTCTTTTGCTTTAAAGAAATTAGGGGAATTTTCACTTTGACATAATCATACCTTCTCAGCATTGACTCCCATAAAAGATTTCTTGTTTCTTTTCTACAGCATAATTCCACCCTCTTCTGTGGACACATGTTTCAACTTATTTTTACAGTCGTAATTATCACATATATTGCTAATGCTCTACTTTTGAGATATTAATGTGCTAACAACCATTTTCTATACCTTCTTTCTCACTTATTAAGGAAAAGTGAACAGTTCTGCAGTCATATTGAAATTTGTGAATACTACAGTTTATATTTTCCTATATGTCTCTGTAAAATACTCACTTAGTTCTTGGGTACATGCTTGAGTTCATTTCATTATATTTCTCTCTCCTCACCTGTGAAGCAATGAGAACAGAGAAAGCACTCTTACTCTGAAGAGTCATGCTATGTACCCTCTTCATTTCTTAAAATAAATACAACAGTCAGAGCACTTGCTTTGTGGAATGACCAATTTGGGGCACACTAAAATAGGGACCTCAAGGTGCATGCTTTCTGTGGGGGAAAATGTAACTTTTCAAATGAACAGTATCCTAAATAAGAATATTGTTTAATTTTTGGTTAGGGTTGGAACTTATCATAATGGATAGTGTTCACAGGTACTTCCTGGAGAAAATTTTGCCTGACATAGCTTAGCAAAGTTTCATTAAATGTGTAATTGAAAGCTT